>NW_026108878.1:0-297829 GCF_024516045.1 Bombus affinis | reverse complement strand
TTAACGTTATGTACGATAACGATATAACGTATAACGTCATATACTATATCGATATAACGTATAACGTTATATACTATATCGATATAACGTATTACGTTATATACTATTACGATATAACGTATAACGTTATATACTATAACGATATAACGTATAACGTTATATACTATTACTATATATCGTATAACGTTATATACTATATCGATATAACGTATATCGTTATATACTATATCGATATAACGTATAACGTTATATACTATTACGATATAACGTATAACGTTATATACTATATCGATATAACGTATAACGTTATATACTATATCGATATAACGTATAACGTTATATACTTTATCGATATAACGTAGAACGTTATGTAGTATTACGACATAACGTATAACGTTATATACGATAACGATATAACGTATAGCGTTATATACTATATCGATATAACGTATAGCGTTATATACTATATCGATATAACGTATAACGTTATATACTATAGCGATATAACGTATAACGTTATATACTATATCGATATAACGTATAGCGTTATATACTATATCGATATAACGTATAACGTTATATACTATATCGATATAACGTAGAACGTTATGTAGTATTACGACATAACGTATAACGTTATATACGATAACGATATAACGTATAACGTTATATACGATAACGATACAACGTATAACGTTATATACTATAACGATATAACGTATAACGTTATGTAGTATTACGACATAACGTATAACGTTATATACGATAACGATATAACGTATAACGTTATGTACGATAACGATATAACGTATTACGTTATATACTATAACGATATAACATATAACGTTATGTTGTATTACGATATAACGTATAGCGTTACATACCATATTGATATAACGTATAACGTTATATACTATTACGATACAACGTATGACGTTATGTAGTATTACGATATAAGTATAGCGTTAATATACTATATCGATATAACGTTGAACGTTATATACTATATCGATATAACGTATAACGTTATATACTATATCGATATAACGTATAACGTTATATACTATTACGATATAACGTATAACGTTATATACGATAACGATACAACGTATAACGTTATATGCTATAACGATATAACGTATAACGTTATATGCTATAACGATATAACGTATAACGTTATATACTATATCGATATAACGTAAAGCGTTATATACTATATCGATATAACGTATAACGTTATATACTATAGCGATATAACGTATAACGTTATATACAATAACGATATAACGTATAACGTTATATACTATATCGATATAACGTATAACGTTATATACGATAACGATATAACGTATAACGTTATATACGATAACGATACAACGTATAACGTTATATGCTATAACGATATAACGTATAACGTTATATGCTATAACGATATAACGTATAACGTTATATACTATAACGATATAACGTATAACGTTATGTAGTATTACGACATAACGTATAACGTTATATACGATAACGATATAACGTATAACGTTATGTACGATAACGATATAACGTATAACGTTATATACTATAACGATATAACGTATAACGTTATGTAGTATTACGATATAACGTATAACGTTATATACGATAACGATACAACGTATAACGTTATATACGATAACGATATAACGTATAACGTTATGTACGATAACGATATAAACGTATAAACGTCATATACTATATCGATATAACGTATAACGTTAGTATACTATAACGATATAACGTATAACATTATATACTATTACTATATATCGTATAACGTTATATACTATATCGATATAACGTATAACGTTATATATTATATCGATATAACGTATAACGTTATATACTATAACGATATAACGTATAACGTTATATACTATTACTATATATCGTATAACGTTATATACTGTATCGATATAACGTATAACGTTATATACTATATCGACATAACGTATAACGTATATACTATTACGATATAACGTATAACGTTATATACTATAACGATATAACGTATAACGTTATGTAGTATTACGACATAACGTATAACGTTATATACGAAAACGATATAACGTATAACGTTATGTACGATAACGATATAACGTATAACGTTATATACAATACGATATAACGTATAACGTTATGTAGTATTACGATATAACGTATAACGTTATATACGATAACGATACAACGTATAACGTTATCTACGATAACGATATAACGTATAACGTTATGTACGATAACCATATAACGTATAACGTTATATACTATATCGATATAACGTATAACGTTATATACTATAACGATATAACGTATAACGTTATATACTATTTCTATATATCGTATAACGTTATATACTATATCGATATAACGTATAACGTTATATACTATATCGATATAACGTATAACATTATATACTATTACGATATAACGTATAACGTTATATACTATTACTATATATCGTATAACGTTATATACTATTACTATATATCGTATAACGTTATATACTATATCGATATAACGTATAACGTTATATACTATATCGATATAACGTATAACGTTATATACTATATCGATATAACGTATTACGTTATATACTATTACGATATAACGTATAACGTTATATACTATAACGATATAACGTATAACGTTATATACTATTACTATATATCGTATAACGTTATATACTATATCGATATAACGTATAACGTTATATACTATATCGATATAACGTATAACGTTATATACTATTACGATATAACGTATAACGTTATATACTATTACGATATAACGTATAACGTTATATACTATATCGATATAACGTATAATGTTATATACTATTACTATATATCGTATAACGTTATATACTATATCGATATAACGTATAACGTTATATACTATATCGATATAATGTATAACGTTATTATACTATTACGATATAACGTATAACGTTATATACTACAACGATATAACGTATAACGTATATACTATTACGATATAACGTATAACGTTATATACTATATCGATATAACGTATAACGTTATATACTATTACGATACAACGTATAACGTTATATACTATTACTATATATCGTATAACGTTATATACTATATCGATATAACGTATAACGTTATATACTATATCGATATACGAATAGCGTTATATACTCTATCGATATAACGTATAACGTTATATACTATAACGATATAACGTATAACGTTATATACTATACGATATAACGTATAACGTTATATACTATATCGATATAACGTATAACGTTATATACTGTATCGATTAAACGTATAACGTTATATACTTTATCGATATAACGTAGAACGTTATGTAGTATTACGACATAACGTATAACGTTATATACGATAACGATATAACGTATAGCGTTATATACTATATCGATATAACGTATAACGTTATATACTATAACGATATAACGTATAACGTTATATACTATATCGATATAACGTATAGCGTTATATACTATATCGATATAACGTATAACGTTATATACTATATCGATATAACGTAGAACGTTATGTAGCATTACGACATAACGTATAACGTTATATACGATAACGATATAACGTATAACGTTATATACTATTACGATATAACGTATAACGTTATATACTATATCGACATAACGTATAACGTTATATACTATTACTATATATCGTATAACGTTATGTACGATAACGATATAACGTATTACGTTATATACTATAACGATATAACATATAACGTTATGTAGTATTACGATATAACGTATAGCGTTACATACCATATTGATATAACGTATAACGTTATATACTATTACGATACAACGTATGACGTTATGTCCTATTACGATATAAGGTATAGCGTTATATACTATATCGATTATAACGTAGAACGTTATATACTATATCGATATAACGTATAACGTTATATACGATAACGATATAACGTATAACGTTATGTGGTATTACGATATAACGCACAACGTTATATACGATAACGATATAACGTATAACGTTATATACTATAACGATATAACGTATAATGTTATGTAGCATTACGATATAGCGTATAACGTTATATACGATAACGATATAACGTATAATGTTATATACGATAATGATATAACGTATAACGTTATATACTATAACGATACAACGTATAACGTTATATACTATAACGATATAACGTATAACGTTATATACTATAATGATATAACGCATAACGTTATGTAGTATTACAGCATAACGTATAACGTTATATACGATAACGATATACGTATAACGTTATGTGGTATTACGATATAACGCATAACGTTATAAAGATAACGATATAACGTATAACGTTTATATACTATTACTATATATCGTATAACGTTATGTACGATAACGATATAACGTATTACTGTTATATACTATAAACGATATAACATATAACGTTATGTAGTATTACGATATAACGTATAGCGTTACATACCATATTGATATAACGTATAACGTTATATACTATTACGATACAACGTATGACGTTATGTGGTATTACGATATAAGGTATAGCGTTATATACTATATCGATATAACGTAGAACGTTATATACTATATCGATATAACGTATAACGTTATATACTATATCGATATAACGTATAACGTTATATACTATTACGATACAACGTATAACGTTATATACTATTACTATATATCGTATAACGTTATATATTATATCGATATAACGTATAACGTTATATACTATATCGATATAACGTATAGCGTTATATACTATATCGATATAACGTATAACGTTATATACTATAACGATATAACGTATAACGTTATATACTATATCGATATAACGTATAACGTTATATACGATAACGATATAACGTATAACGTTATATACGATAACGATACAACGTATAACGTTATATGCTATAACGATATAACGTATAACGTTATATACTATAACGATATAACGTATAACGTTATGTAGTATTACGACATAACGTATAACGTTATATACGATAACGATATAACGTATAACGTTATGTACGATAACGATATAACGTATAACGTTATATACTATAACGATATAACGTATAACGTTATGTAGTATTACGATATAACGTATAACGTTATATACGATAACGATACAACTTATAACGTTATATACGATAACGATATAACGTATAACGTTATGTACGATAACGATATAACGTATAACGTCATATACTATATCGATATAAACGTATAACGTTATATACTATATCGATATAACGTATTACGTTATATACTATTACGATATAACGTATAACGTTATATACTATAACGATATAACGTATAACGTTATATACTATTACTATATATCGTATAACGTTATATACTATATCGATATAACGTATATCGTTATATACTATATCGATATAACGTATAACGTTATATACTATTACGATATAACGTATAACGTTATATACTATTACGATATAACGTATAACGTTATATACTATTACGATATAACGTATAACGTTATATACTATATCGACATAACGTATAACGTTATATACTATTACTATATATCGTATAACGTTATATACTATATCGATATAACGTATAACGTTATATACTATATCGATATAACGTATTACGTTATATTACTATTACGATATAACGTATAACGTTATATACTATATCGATATAACGTAGAACGTTATATACTATTACTATATATCGTATAACGTTATATACTATATCGATATAACGTATAACGTTATATACTATTACGATAAACGTATAACGTTATATACTATATCGATATAACGTATAACGTTATATACTATATCGATATACGTATAACGTTATATACTTTATCGATATAACGTAGAACGTTATGTAGTATTACGACATAACGTATAACGTTATATACGATAACGATATAACGTATAGCATTATATACTATATCGATATAACGTATAACGTTATATACTATAGCGATATAACGTATAACGTTATATACTATATCGATATAACGTATAGCGTTATATACTATATCGATATAACGTATACGTTATATACTATATCGATATAACGTAGAACGTTATGTAGTATTACGACATAAACGTATAACGTTATATACGATAACGATATAACGTATACGTTATATACGATAACGATACAACGTATAACGTTATATACTATAACGATATAACGTATAACGTTATATACTATCACGATATAACGTATAACGTTATATACTATAACGATATAACGTATAACGTTATGTAGTATTACGACATAACGTATAACGTTATATACGATAACGATATAACGTATAACGTTATGTACGATAACGATATAACGTATAACGTTATATACTATAACGATATAACGTATAACGTTATGTAGTATTACGATATAACGTATAACGTTATATACGATAACGATACAACGTATAACGTTATATACTATAACGATATAACGTATAACGTTATATACGATAACGATATAACGTATAACGTTATATACGATAACGATACAACGTATAACGTTATATACTATAACGATATAACGTATAACGTTATATACTATCACGATATAACGTATAACGTTATATACTATAACGATATAACGTATAACGTTATGTAGTATTACGACATAACGTATAACGTTATATACGATAACGATATAACGTATAACGTTATGTACGATAACGATATAACGTATAACGTTATATACTATAACGATATAACGTATAACGTTATGTAGTATTACGATATAACGTATAACGTTATATACGATAACGATACAACGTATAACGTTATATACGATAACGATACAACGTATAACGTTATATACTATATCGATATAACGTATAACGTTATATACTATTACGATATAACGTATAACGTTATATACTATAACGATATAACGTATAACGTTATATACTATTACGATATAACGTATAACGTTATGTAGTATTACAGCATAACGTACAACGTTATATACGATAACGATATAACGTATAACGTTATGTACGGTAACGATATAACGTATAACGTTATATACTATAACGATATAACGAATAACGTTATATAGTATTACGACATAACGTATAACGTTATATACGATAACGATATAACGTATAACGTTATGTACGATAACGATATAACGTATTACGTTATATACTATAACGATATAACATATAACGTTATGTAGTATTACGATATAACGTATAGCGTTACATACCATATTGATATAACGTATAACGTTATATACTATTACGATACAACGTATGACGTTATGTAGTATTACGATATAAAGTATAGCGTTATATACTATATCGATATAACGTAGAACGTTATATACTATATCGATATAACGTATAACGTTATATACTATATCGATATAACGTATGAACGTTATATACTATTACGATACAACGTATAACGTTATATACTATTACTATATATCGTATAACGTTATATATTATATCGATATAACGTATAACGTTATATACCATATCGATATAACGTATAGCGTTATATACTATATCGATATAACGTATAACGTTATATACTATAACGATATAACGTATAACGTTATGTAGTATTACGATATAACGTATAACGTTATATACGATAACGATACAACGTATAACGTTATATACGATAACGATATAACGTATAACGTTATGTACGATAACGATATAACGTATAACGTCATATACTATATCGATATAACGTATAACGTTATATACTATAACGATATAACGTATAACATTATATACTATTACTATATATCGTATAACGTTATATACTATATCGATATAACGTATAACGTTATATATTATATCGATATAACGTATAACGTTATATACTATAACGATATAACGTATAACGTTATATACTATTACTATATATCGTATAACGTTATATACTGTATCGATATAACGTATAACGTTATATACTATATCGACATAACGTATAACGTTATATACTATTACGATATAACGTATAACGTTATATACTATAACGATATAACGTATAACGTTATGTAGTATTACGACATAACGTATAACGTTATATACGAAAACGATATAACGTATAACGTTATGTACGATAACGATATAACGTATAACGTTATATACTATAACGATATAACGTATAACGTTATGTAGTATTACGATATAACGTATAACGTTATATACGATAACGATACAACGTATAACGTTATCTACGATAACGATATAACGTATAACGTTATGTACGATAACGATATAACGTATAACGTTATATACTATATCGATATAACGTATAACGTTATATACTATAACGATATAACGTATAACGTTATATACTATTTCTATATATCGTATAACGTTATATACTATATCGATATAACGTATAACGTTATATACTATATCGATATAACGTATAACATTATATACTATTACGATATAACGTATAACGTTATATACTATTACTATATATCGTATAACGTTATATACTATTACTATATATCGTATAACGTTATATACTATATCGATATAACGTATAACGTTATATACTATATCGATATAACGTATAACGTTATATACTATATCGATATAACGTATTACGTTATATACTATTACGATATAACGTATAACGTTATATACTATAACGATATAACGTATAACGTTATATACTATTACTATATATCGTATAACGTTATATACTATATCGATATAACGTATAACGTTATATACTATATCGATATAACGTATAACGTTATATACTATGACGATATAACGTATAACGTTATATACTATTACGATATAACGTATAACGTTATATACTATATCGATATAACGTATAATGTTATATACTATTACTATATATCGTATAACGTTATATACTATATCGATATAACGTATAACGTTATATACTATATCGATATAATGTATAACGTTATATACTATTACGATATAACGTATAACGTTATATACTACAACGATATAACGTATAACGGTATATACTATTACGATATAACGTATAACGTTATATACTATATCGATATAACGTATAACGTTATATACTATTACGATACAACGTATAACGTTATATACTATTACTATATATCGTATAACGTTATATACTATATCGATATAACGTATAACGTTATATACTATATCGATATAACGTATAGCGTTATATACTCTATCGATATAACGTATAACGTTATATACTATAACGATATAACGTATAACGTTATATACTATAACGATATAACGTATAACGTTATATACTATATCGATATAACGTATAACGTTATATACTGTATCGATATAACGTATAACGTTATATACTTTATCGATATAACGTAGAACGTTATGTAGTATTACGACATAACGTATAACGTTATATACGATAACGATATAACGTATAGCGTTATATACTATATCGATATAACGTATAACGTTATATACTATAACGATATAACGTATAACGTTATATACTATATCGATATAACGTATAGCGTTATATACTATATCGATATAACGTATAACGTTATATACTATATCGATATAACGTAGAACGTTATGTAGCATTACGACATAACGTATAACGTTATATACGATAACGATATAACGTATAACGTTATATACTATTACGATATAACGTATAACGTTATATACTATATCGACATAACGTATAACGTTATATACTATTACTATATATCGTATAACGTTATGTACGATAACGATATAACGTATTACGTTATATACTATAACGATATAACATATAACGTTATGTAGTATTACGATATAACGTATAGCGTTACATACCATATTGATATAACGTATAACGTTATATACTATTACGATACAACGTATGACGTTATGTCGTATTACGATATAAGGTATAGCGTTATATACTATATCGATATAACGTAGAACGTTATATACTATATCGATATAACGTATAACGTTATATACTATAACGATACAACGTATAACGTTATATACTATAACGATATAACGTATAACGTTATATACTATAATGATATAACGCATAACGTTATGTAGTATTACAGCATAACGTATAACGTTATATACGATAACGATATAACGTATAACGTTATGTGGTATTACGATATAACGCATAACGTTATATAAGATAACGATATAACGTATAACGTTATATACTATTACTATATATCGTATAACGTTATGTACGATAACGATATAACGTATTACGTTATATACTATAACGATATAACATATAACGTTATGTAGTATTACGATATAACGTATAGCGTTACATACCATATTGATATAACGTATAACGTTATATACTATTACGATACAACGTATGACGTTATGTGGTATTACGATATAAGGTATAGCGTTATATACTATATCGATATAACGTAGAACGTTATATACTATATCGATATAACGTATAACGTTATATACTATATCGATATAACGTATAACGTTATATACTATTACGATACAACGTATAACGTTATATACTATTACTATATATCGTATAACGTTATATATTATATCGATATAACGTATAACGTTATATACTATATCGATATAACGTATAGCGTTATATACTATATCGATATAACGTATAACGTTATATACTATAACGATATAACGTATAACGTTATATACTATATCGATATAACGTATAACGTTATATACGATAACGATATAACGTATAACGTTATATACGATAACGATACAACGTATAACGTTATATGCTATAACGATATAACGTATAACGTCATATACTATATCGATATAACGTATAACGTTATATACTATATCGATATAACGTATTACGTTATATACTATTACGATATAACGTATAACGTTATATACTATAACGATATAACGTATAACGTTATATACTATTACTATATATCGTATAACGTTATATACTATATCGATATAACGTATATCGTTATATACTATATCGATATAACGTATAACGTTATATACTATTACGATATAACGTATAACGTTATATACTATTACGATATAACGTATAACGTTATATACTATTACGATATAACGTATAACGTTATATACTATATCGACATAACGTATAACGTTATATACTATATCGATATAACGTATAACGTTATATACTATATCGATATAACGTATTACGTTATATACTATTACGATATAACGTATAACGTTATATACTATATCGATATAACGTAGAACGTTATATACTATTACTATATATCGTATAACGTTATATACTATATCGATATAACGTATAACGTTATATACTATTACGATATAACGTATAACGTTATATACGATAACGATACAACGTATAACGTTATATACTATAACGATATAACGTATAACGTTATATACTATAACGATATAACGTATAACGTTATGTAGTATTACGACATAACGTATAACGTTATACACGATAACGATATAACGTATAACGTTATATACTATATCGACATAACGTATAACGTTATATACGATAACGATATAACGTATAACGTTATATACTATATCGATATAACGTATAGCGTTATGTAGTATTACGACACAACGTATAACGTTATATACGATAACGATATAACGTATAACGTTATATACTATATCGATATAACGTATAACGTTATATACGATAACGATATAACGTATAACGTTATATACGATAACAATATAACGTATAACGTTATATACGATAACGATATAACGTATAACGTTATATACTATATCGATACAACGTATAACGTTATGTACTATAACGATATAACGTATAACGTTATATACTATAACGATATAACGTATAACGTTATATACTATTACGATATAACGTATAACGTTATATACTATTACGATACAACGTATAACGTTATATACTATTACTATATATCGTATAACGTTATATACTATATCGATATAACGTATAACGTTATATACTGTATCGATATAACGTATAGCGTTATATACTATATCGATATAACGTATAACGTTATGTAGTATTACGATATAAGGTATAGCGTTATATACTATATCGATATAACGTATAACGTTATATACGATAACGATATAACGTATAACGTTATATACGATAACGATATAACGTATAACGTTATATACGATAACGATATAACGTATAACGTTATATACTATAACGATACAACGTATAACGTTATATACTATAACGATATAACGTATAACGTTATGTAGCATTACGACATAACGTATAACGTTATATACGATAACGATATAACGTATAACGTTATATACTATATCGATATAACGCATAACGTTATATACGATAATGAAATAACGTATAACGTTATGTAGTATTACGATATAAGGTATAGCGCTATATACTATATCGATATAACGTATAACGTTATATCCTATATCGATATAACGTATAACGTTATATACTATATCGATATAACGTATAGCGTTATATACTATATCGATACAACGTATAACGTTATATACTATATCGATATAACGTATAGCGTTATGTAGTATTTCGACATAACGTATAACGTTATATACTATAACGATATAACGTATAACGTTATGTTGTATTACGACATAACGTATAACGTTATATACTATAACTATATAACGTATAACGTTATGTAGTATTACGATATAACGTATAACGTTATATACTATTACTATATATCGTATAACGTTATATACTATATCGATATAACGTATAACGTTATATACTATATCGATATAACGTATAGCGTTATATACTATATCCATATAACGTATAACGTTATATACTATATCGATATAACGTATAGCGTTATGCAGTATTTCGACATAACGTATAACGTTATATACGATAACGATATAACGTATAACGTTATATACTATATCGATATAACGTATAACGTTATATACGATAACGATATAACGTATAACGTTATATACGATAACGATACAACGTATAACGTTATATACTATAACGATATAACGTATAACGTTATATACTATAACGATATAACGTATAACGTTATGTAGTATTACGACATAACGTATAACGTTATACACGATAACGATATAACGTATAACGTTATATACTATATCGATATATCGTATAACGTTATATACTATATCGATATAACGTATAACGTTATATACTATATCGATATAACGTATAGCGTTATATTCTATATCGATATAACGTATAACGTTATATACTATATCGATATAACGTATAGCGTTATGTAGTATTTCGACATAACGTATAACGTTATATACGATAACGATATAACGTATAACGTTATATACTATAACTATATAACGTATAACGTTATGTAGTATTACGATATAACGTATAACGTTATATACTATTACTATATATCGTATAACGTTATATACTATATCGATATAACGTATAACGTTATATCCTATATCGATATAACGTATAACGTTATATACTATATCGATATAACGTATAGCGTTATATACTATATCGATACAACGTATAACGTTATATACTATATCGATATAACGTATAGCGTTATGTAGTATTTCGACATAACGTATAATGTTATATACTATATCGATATAACGTATAGCGTTATGTAGTATTTCGACATAACGTATAACGTTATATACGATAACGATATAACGTATAACGTTATATACTATATCGATATAACGTATAACGTTATATACGATAACGATATAACGTATAACGTTTTATACGATAACAATATAACGTATAACGTTATATACGATAACGATATAACGTATAACGTTATATACGATAACGATATAACGTATAACGTTATATACTATAACGATACAACGTATAACGTTATATACGATAACGATATAACGTATAACGTTATGTGGTATTACGATATAACGCATTACGTTATATACGATAACGATATAACGTATAACGTTATATACTATAACGATATAACGTATAGCGTTATGTAGTATTACGACATAACGTATAACGTTATATACGATAACGGTATAACGTATAACGTTATATACTATATCGATATAACGTATAACGTTATATACGATAACGATATAACGTATAACGTTATATACGATAACGATATAACGTATAACGTTATATACGATAACGATATAACGTATAACGTTATATACTATATCGATATAACGTATAGCGTTATGTAGTATTACGACATAACGTATAACGTTATATACGATAACGATATAACGTATAACGTTATATACTATATCGATATAACGTATAACGTTATATACGATAACGATATAACGTATAACGTTATATACGATAACGATATAACGTATAACGTTATATACGATAACAATATAACGTATAACGTTATATACGATAACGATATAACGTATAACGTTATATACTATATCGATACAACGTATAACGTTATGTACTATAACGATATAACGTATAACGTTATGTAGTATTACGACATAACGTATAACGTTATAAACGATAACGATATAACGTATAATGTTATATACTATATCGATATTACGTATAACGTTATATACGATAACGATATAACGTATAACGTTATATACTATATCGATATAACGCATAACGTTATATACGATAATGAAATAACGTATAACGTTATGTAGTATTACGATATAAGGTATAGCGTTATATACTATATCGATATAACGTATAACGTTATATCCTATATCGATATAACGTATAACGTTATATACTATATCGATATAACGTATAGCGTTATATACTATATCGATATAACGTATAACGTTATATACTATATCGATATAACGTATAGCGTTATGTAGTATTTCGACATAACGTATAACGTTATATACGATAACGATATAACGTATAACGTTATATACTATAACTATATAACGTATAACGTTATGTAGTACTACGATATAACGTATAACGTTATATACTATTACTATATATCGTATAACGTTATATACTATATCGATATAACGTATAACGTTATATACTATATCGATATAACGTATAGCGTTATATACTATATCGATATAACGTATAACGTTATGCACTATAACGATATAACGTATAACGTTATGTAGTATTACGGCATAACGTATAACGTTATATACGATAACGATATAACGTATAACGTTATATACTATATCGATATTACGCATAACGTTATATACGATAATGAAATAACGTATAACGTTATGTAGTATTACGATATAAGGTATAGCGTTATATACTATATCGATATAACGTATAACGTTATATACGATAACGATATAACGTATAACGTTATATACGATAACGATATAACGTATAACGTTATATACTATATCGATATAACGCATAACGTTATATACGATAATGAAATAACGTATAACGTTATGTAGTATTACGATATAAGGTATAGCGTTATATACTATATCGATATAACGTATAACGTTATATCCTATATCGATATAACGTATAACGTTATATACTATATCGATATAACGTATAGCGTTATGTAGTATTTCGACATAACGTATAACGTTATATACTATATCGATATAACGAATAGCGTTATGTAGTATTTCGACATAACGTATAACGTTATATACGATAACGATATAACGTATAACGTTATATACTATATCGATATAACGTATAACGTTATATACGATAACGATATAACGTATAACGTTATATACGATAACGATACAACGTATAACGTTATATACTATAACGATATAACGTATAACGTTATATACTATAACGATATAACGTATAACGTTATGTAGTATTACGACATAACGTATAACGTTATACACGATAACGATATAACGTATAACGTTATATACTATATCGATATAACGTATAACGTTATATACTATATCGATATAACGTATAACGTTATATACTATATCGATATAACGTATAGCGTTATGTAGTATTACGACATAACGTATAACGTTATATACGATAACGATATAACGTATAACGTTATATACTATATCGATATAACGTATAACGTTATATACGATAACGATATAACGTATAACGTTTTATACGATAACAATATAACGTATAACGTTATATACGATAACGATATAACGTATAACGTTATATACGATAACGATATAACGTATAACGTTATATACTATAACGATACAATGTATAACGTTATATACGATAACTATATAACGTATAACGTTATGTGGTATTACGATATAACGCATTACGTTATATACGATAACGATATAACGTATAACGTCATATACTATATCGATATATCGTATAACGTTATATACTATATCGATATAACGTATAACGTTATATACTATATCGATATAACGTATAGCGTTATATTCTATATCGATATAACGTATAGCGTTATATTCTATATCGATATAACGTATAACGTTATATACTATATCGATATAACGTATAGCGTTATGTAGTATTTCGACATAACGTATAACGTTATATACGATAACGATATAACGTATAACGTTATATACTATAACTATATAACGTATAACGTTATGTAGTATTACGATATAACGTATAACGTTATATACTATTACTATATATCGTATAACGTTATATACTATATCGATATAACGTATAACGTTATATCCTATATCGATATAACGTATAACGTTATATACTATATCGATATAACGTATAGCGTTATATACTATATCGATACAACGTATAACGTTATATACTATATCGATATAACGTATAGCGTTATGTAGTATTTCGACATAACGTATAACGTTATATACTATATCGATATAACGTATAGCGTTATGTAGTATTTCGACATAACGTATAACGTTATATACGATAACGATATAACGTATAACGTTATATACTATATCGATATAACGTATAACGTTATATACGATAACGATATAACGTATAACGTTATATACGATAACGATACAACGTATAACGTTATATACTATAACGATATAACGTATAACGTTATATACTATAACGATATAACGTATAACGTTATGTAGTATTACGACATAACGTATAACGTTATACACGATAACGATATAACGTATAACGTTATATACTATATCGATATAACGTATAACGTTATATACAATATCGATATAACGTATAGCGTTATGTAGTATTACGACATAACGTATAACGTTATATACGATAACGATATAACGTATAACGTTATATACTATATCGATATAACGTATAACGTTATATACTATATCGATATAACGTATAACGTTATATACGATAACGATATAACGTATAACGTTTTATACGATAACAATATAACGTATAACGTTATATACGATAACGATATAACGTATAACGTTATATACGATAACGATATAACGTATAACGTTATATACGATAACGATATAACGTATAACGTTATATACCATAACGATACAACGTATAACGTTATATACGATAACTATATAACGTATAACGTTATGTGGTATTACGATATAACGCATTACGTTATATACGATAACGATATAACGTATAACGTCATATACTATATCGATATATCGTATAACGTTATATACTATATCGATATAACGTATAACGTTATATACTATATCGATATAACGTATAGCGTTATATTCTATATCGATATAACGTATAACGGTATATACTATATCGATATAACGTATAGCGTTATGTAGTATTTCGACATAACGTATAACGTTATATACGATAACGATATAACGTAATACGTTATATACTATAACTATATAATGTATAACGTTATGTAGTATTACGATATAACGTATAACGTTATATACTATTACTATATATTGTATAACGTTATATACTATATCGATATAACGTATAACGTTATATACTATATCGATATAACGTATAGCGTTATATACTATATCGATATAACGTATAACGTTATGTACTATAACGATATAACGTATAACGTTATGTAGTATTACGACATAACGTATAACGTTATATACGATAACGATATAACGTATAACGTTATATACTATATCGATATTACGCATAACGTTATATACGATAATGAAATAACGTATAACGTTATGTAGTATTACGATATAAGGTATAGCGTTATATACTATATCGATATAACGTATAACGTTATATACGATAACGATATAACGTATAACGTTATATACGATAACGATATAACGTATAACGTTATATACGACAACGATATAACGTATAACGTTATATACGATAACGATATAACGTATAACGTTATATACGATAACGATATAACGTATAACGTTAAATACGATAACGATATAACGTATAACGTTATATACTATAACGATACAACGTATAACGTTATATACTATAACGATATAACGTATAACGTTATGTAGCATTACGACATAACGTATAACGTTATATACGATAACGATATAACGTATAACGTTATATACTATATCGATATAACGCATAACGTTATATACGATAATGAAATAACGTATAACGTTATGTAGTATTACGATATAAGGTATAGCGTTATATACTATATCGATATAACGTATAACGTTATATCCTATATCGATAGAACGTATAACGTTATATACTATATCGATATAACGTATAGCGTTATATACTATATCGATACAACGTATAACGTTATATACTATATCGATATAACGTATAGCGTTATGTAGTATTTCGACATAACGTATAACGTTATATACGATAACGATAGAACGTATAACGTTATATACTATAACTATATAACGTATAACGTTATGTAGTATTACGATATAACGTATAACGTTATGTAGTATTACGACATAACGTATAACGTTATATACGATAACGATATAACGTATAACGTTATATACTATATCGATATTACGCATAACGTTATATACGATAATGAAATAACGTATAACGTTATGTAGTATTACGATATAAGGTATAGCGTTATATACTATATCGATATAACGTATAACGTTATATACGATAACGATATAACGTATAACGTTATATACGATAACGATATAACGTATAACGTTATATACGATAACGATATAACGTATAACGTTATATACTATAACGATACAACGTATAACGTTATATACTATAACGATATAACGTATAACGTTATGTAGCATTACGACATAACGTATAACGTTATATACGATAACGATATAACGTATAACGTTATATACTATATCGATATAACGCATAACGTTATATACGATAATGAAATAACGTATAACGTTATGTAGTATTACGATATAAGGTATAGCGCTATATACTATATCGATATAACGTATAACGTTATATCCTATATCGATATAACGTATAACGTTATATACTATATCGATATAACGTATAACGTTATATACTATAACGATATAACGTATAACGTTATGTAGCATTACGACATAACGTATAACGTTATATACGATAACGATATAACGTATAACGTTATATACTATATCGATATAACGCATAACGTTATATACGATAATGAAATAACGTATAACGTTATGTAGTATTACGATATAAGGTATAGCGTTATATACTATATCGATACAACGTATAACGTTATATACTATATCGATATAACGTATAGCGTTATGTAGTATTTCGACATAACGTATAACGTTATATACTATAACGATATAACGTATAACGTTATGTTGTATTACGACATAACGTATAACGTTATATACTATAACTATATAACGTATAACGTTATGTAGTATTACGATATAACGTATAACGTTATATACTATTACTATATATCGTATAACGTTATATACTATATCGATATAACGTATAACGTTATATACTATATCGATATAACGTATAGCGTTATATACTATATCCATATAACGTATAACGTTATATACTATATCGATATAACGTATAGCGTTATGCAGTATTTCGACATAACGTATAACGTTATATACGATAACGATATAACGTATAACGTTATATACTATATCGATATAACGTATAACGTTATATACGATAACGATATAACGTATAACGTTATATACGATAACGATACAACGTATAACGTTATATACTATAACGATATAACGTATAACGTTATATACTATAACGATATAACGTATAACGTTATGTAGTATTACGACATAACGTATAACGTTATACACGATAACGATATAACGTATAACGTTATATACTATATCGATATATCGTATAACGTTATATACTATATCGATATAACGTATAACGTTATATACTATATCGATATAACGTATAGCGTTATATTCTATATCGATATAACGTATAACGTTATATACTATATCGATATAACGTATAGCGTTATGTAGTATTTCGACATAACGTATAACGTTATATACGATAACGATACAACGTATAACGTTATATACTATAACGATATAACGTATAACGTTATATACTATAACGATATAACGTATAACGTTATGTAGTATTACGACATAACGTATAACGTTATATACTATAACGATATAACGTATAACGTTATGTAGTATTACGACATAACGTATAACGTTATACACGATAACGATATAACGTATAACGTTATATACTATATCGATATAACGTATAACGTTATATACTATATCGATATAACGTATAGCGTTATGTAGTATTACGACATAACGTATACCGTTATATACGATAACGATATAACGTATAACGTTATATACTATATCGATATAACGTATAACGTTATATAAGATAACGATATAACGTATAACGTTTTATACGATAACAATATAACGTATAACGTTATATACGATAACGATATAACGTATAACGTTATATACGATAACGATATAACGTATAACGTTATATACTATAACGATACAACGTATAACGTTATATACGATAACGATATAACGTATAACGTTATGTGGTATTACGATATAACGCATTACGTTATATACGATAACGATATAACGTATAACGTTATATACTATAACGATATAACGTATAGCGTTATGTAGTATTACGACATAACGTATAACGTTATATACGATAACGGTATAACGTATAACGTTATATACTATATCGATATAACGTATAACGTTATATACGATAACGATATAACGTATAACGTTATATACGATAACGATATAACGTATAACGTTATATACGATAACGATATAACGTATAACGTTATATACTATATCGATATAACGTATAGCGTTATGTAGTATTACGACATAACGTATAACGTTATATACGATAACGATATAACGTATAACGTTATATACTATATCGATATAACGTATAACGTTATATACGATAACGATATAACGTATAACGTTATATACGATAACGATATAACGTATAACGTTATATACGATAACAATATAACGTATAACGTTATATACTATATCGATACAACGTATAACGTTATGTACTATAACGATATAACGTATAACGTTATGTAGTATTACGACATAACGTATAACGTTATAAACGATAACGATATAACGTATAATGTTATATACTATATCGATATTACGTATAACGTTATATACGATAACGATATAACGTATAACGTTATATACTATATCGATATAACGCATAACGTTATATACGATAATGAAATAACGTATAACGTTATGTAGTATTACGATATAAGGTATAGCGTTATATACTATATCGATATAACGTATAACGTTATATCCTATATCGATATAACGTATAACGTTATATACTATATCGATATAACGTATAGCGTTATGTAGTATTTCGACATAACGTATAACGTTATATACGATAACGATATAACGTATAACGTTATATACTATAACTATATAACGTATAACGTTATGTAGTACTACGATATAACGTATAACGTTATATACTATTACTATATATCGTATAACGTTATATACTATATCGATATAACGTATAACGTTATATACTATATCGATATAACGTATAGCGTTATATACTATATCGATATAACGTATAACGTTATGCACTATAACGATATAACGTATAACGTTATGTAGTATTACGACATAACGTATAACGTTATATACGATAACGATATAACGTATAACGTTATATACTATATCGATATTACGCATAACGTTATATACGATAATGAAATAACGTATAACGTTATGTAGTATTACGATATAAGGTATAGCGTTATATACTATATCGATATAACGTATAACGTTATATACGATAACGATATAACGTATAACGTTATATACGATAACGATATAACGTATAACGTTATATACGATAACGATATAACGTATAACGTTATATACGATAACGATATAACGTATAACGTTATATACGATAACGATATAACGTATAAAGTTATATACGATAACGATATAACGTATAACGTTATATACTATAACGATACAACGTATAACGTTATATACTATAACGATATAACGTATAACGTTATGTAGCATTACGACATAACGTATAACGTTATATACGATAACGATATAACGTATAACGTTATATACTATATCGATATAACGCATAACGTTATATACGATAATGAAATAACGTATAACGTTATGTAGTATTACGATATAAGGTATAGCGTTATATACTATATCGATATAACGTATAACGTTATATCCTATATCGATATAACGTATAACGTTATATACTATATCGATATAACGTATAGCGTTATATACTATATCGATACAACGTATGACGTTATATACTATATCGATATAACGTATAGCGTTATGTAGTATTTCGACATAACGTATAACGTTATATACGATAACGATATAACGTATAACGTTATATACGATAACGATATAACGTATAACGTTATATACTATAACGATACAACGTATAACGTTATATACGATAACGATATAACGTATAACGTTATATACTATATCGATATAACGTATAGCGTTATGTAGTATTACGACATAACGTATAACGTTATATACGATAACGATACAACGTGTAACGTTATATGCTATAACGATATAACGTATAACGTTATATACTATAACGATATAACGTATAACGTTATGTAGTATTACGACATAACGTATAACGTAAAATACGATAACGATATAACGTATAACGTTATGTACGATAACGATATAACGTATAACGTTATATACTAAAACGATATAACGTATAACGTTATGTAGTATTACGATATAACGTATAACGTTATATAGTTTTACGATATAACGTATAACGTTATATACTATTACTATATATCGTATAACGTTATATACTATATCGATATAACGTGTATCGTTATATACTATAACGATATAACATATAACGTTATATACTATAACGGTATAACGTATAACGTTATATACTATATCGATATAACGTATAACGTTATAAACTATATCGATATAACGTAGAACGTTATATACTATATCGATATAACGTATAACGTTATATACTATAACGATATAACGTGGAACGTTATATACTATATCGATATAACGTATAACGTTATATACGATAACGATACAACGTATAACGTTATATGCTATAACGATATAACGTATAACGTTATATACTATAACGATATAACGTATAACGTTATGTAGTATTACGACATAACGTATAACGTTATATACGATAACGATATAACGTATAAAGTTATGTACGATAACGATATAACGTAAAACGTTATATACTAAAACGATATAACGTATAACGTTATGTAGTATTACGATATAACGTATATCGTTATGCAGTATTACGATATAACGTATAACGTTATATACTATTACTATATGTCGTATAACGTTATATACTATATCGATATAACGTATAACGTTATATACTATATCGATATAACGTATAGCGTTATATACTATATCGATATAACGTATAACGTTATATACTATATAGATATAACGTATAGCGTTATATACTATATCCATATAACGTATAACGTTGTATACTATATCGATATAACGTATAGCGTTATGTAGTATTTCGACATAACGTATAACGTTATATACGATAACGATATAACGTATAACGTTATATACTATATCGATATAACGTATAACGTTATATACGATAACGATATAACGTATAACGTTATATACGATAACGATACAACGTATAACGTTATATACTATAACGATATAACGTATAACGTTATGTAGTGTTACGACATAACGTATAACGTTCATACACGATAACGATATAACGTATAACGTTATACACGATAACGATATAATGTATAACGTTATATACTATATCGATATATCGTATAACGTTATATACTATATCGATATAACGTATAACGTTATATACTATATCGATATAACGTACAGCGTTATATACTATATCGATATAACGTATAACGTTATATACTATATCGATATAACGTATAGCGTTATGTAGTATTTCGACATAACGTATAACGTTATATACGATAACGATATAACGTATAACGTTATATACTATAACTATATAACGTATAACGTTATGTAGTATTACGATATAACGTATAACGTTATATACTATTACTATATATCGTATAACGTTATATACTATAACGATATAACGTATAACGTTATATACTATAACCATATAACGTATAACGTTATGTAGTATTACGACATAACGTATAACGTTATATACTATTACGATATAACGTATAACGTTATGTAGTATTACGACATAACGTATGACGTTATATACGATAACGATATAACGTATAACGTTATATACGATAACGATATAACGTATAACGTTATATACGATAACGATACAACGTATAACGTTATATACTATAACGATATAACGTATAACGTTATATACTATAACGATATAACGTATAATGTTATGTAGTATTACGACATAACGTATAACGTTATATACGATAACGATATAACGTATAACGTTATGTACGATAACGATATAACGTATAACGTTATATACTATAACGATATAACGTATAACGTTATGTAGTATTACGATATAACGTATAACGTTATATACTATTACTATATATCGTATAACGTTATATACTATATCGATATAACGTATAACGTTATATACTATATCGATATAACGTATAGCGTTATATACTATATCGATATAACGTAGAACGTTATATACTATATCGATATAACGTATAACGTTTTATACTATAACGATGTAACGTAGAACGTTATATACTATATCGATATAACGTATAACGTTATATACGATAACGATACAACGTATAACGTTATATGCTATAACGATATAACGTATAACGTTATATACTATAACGATATAACGTATAACGTTATGATGTATTACGACATAACGTATAACGTTATATACTATAACTATATAACGTATAACGTTATGTAGTATTACGATATAACGTATAACGTTATGTAGTATTACGACATAACGTATAACGTTATATACGATAACGATATAACGTATAACGTTATATACGATAACGATATAACGTATAACGTTATATACTATATCGATATAACGTATCACGTTATATACGATAACGGTATAACGTATAACGTTATATACGATAACGATACAACGTGTAACGTTATATACTATAACGATATAACGTATAACGTTATATACGATAACGATATAACGTATAACGTTATATACTATATCGATATAACGTATAGCGTTATGTAGTATTTCGACATAACGTATAACGTTATATACGATAACGATATAACGTATAACGTTATATACTATATCGATATAACGTATAACGTTATATACGATAACGATATAACGTATAACGTTATATACGATAACGATACAACGTATAACGTTATATACTATAACGATATAACGTATAACGTTATATACTATAACGATATAACGTATAACGTTATGTAGTGTTACGACATAACGTATAACGTTATACACGATAACGATATAACGTATAACGTTATACACGATAACGATATAATGTATAACGTTATATACTATATCGATATATCGTATAACGTTATATACTATATCGATATAACGTATAACGTTATATACTATATCGATATAACGTATAGCGTTATATACTATATCGATATAACGTATAACGTTATATACTATATCGATATAACGTATAGCGTTATGTAGTATTTCGACATAACGTATAACGTTATATACGATAACGATATAACGTATAACGTTATATACTATAACTATATAACGTATAACGTTATGTAGTATTACGATATAACGTATAACGTTATATACTATTACTATATATCGTATAACGTTATATACTATAACGATATAACGTATAACGTTATATACTATAACCATATAACGTATAACGTTATGTAGTATTACGACATAACGTATAACGTTATATACTATTACGATATAACGTATAACGTTATGTAGTATTACGACATAACGTATGACGTTATATACGATAACGATATAACGTATAACGTTATATACGATAACGATATAACGTATAACGTTATATACGATAACGATACAACGTATAACGTTATATACTATAACGATATAACGTATAACGTTATATACTATAACGATATAACGTATAATGTTATGTAGTATTACGACATAACGTATAACGTTATATACGATAACGATATAACGTATAACGTTATGTACGATAACGATATAACGTATAACGTTATATACTATAACGATATAACGTATAACGTTATGTAGTATTACGATATAACGTATAACGTTATATACTATTACTATATATCGTATAACGTTATATACTATATCGATATAACGTATAACGTTATATACTATATCGATATAACGTATAGCGTTATATACTATATCGATATAACGTAGAACGTTATATACTATATCGATATAACGTATAACGTTATATACTATAACGATGTAACGTAGAACGTTATATACTATATCGATATAACGTATAACGTTATATACGATAACGATACAACGTATAACGTTATATGCTATAACGATATAACGTATAACGTTATATACTATAACGATATAACGTATAACGTTATGATGTATTACGACATAACGTATAACGTTATATACTATAACTATATAACGTATAACGTTATGTAGTATTACGATATAACGTATAACGTTATGTAGTATTACGACATAACGTATAACGTTATATACGATAACGATATAACGTATAACGTTATGTAGTATTACGATATAACGTATAACGTTATATACTATTACTATATATCGTATAACGTTATATACTATAACGATATAACGTATAACGTTATATACTATAACGATATAACGTATAACGTTATGTAGTATTACGACATAACGTATAACGTTATATACGATAACGATGTAACGTATAACGTTATGTACGATAACGATATAACGTATAACGTTATATACTATAACGATATAACGTATAACGTTATGTAGTATTACGATATAACGTATAACGTTATATACTATAACGATATAACGTATAACGTTATATACTATTACGATATAACGTATAACGTTATATACTATTACTATATATCGTATAACGTTATATACTATATCGATATAACGTATAACGTTATATACTATATCGATATAACGTATAGCGTTATATACTATATCGATATAACGTATAACGTTGTATACTATATCGATATAACGTATAACGTTATATACTATTACGATATAACGTATAACGTTATATACTATAACGATATAACGTATAACGTTATATACTATTACGATATAACGTATAACGTTATGTAGTATTACGACATAACGTATAACGTTATATACGATAACGATATAACGTATAACGTTATATATTATAACTATATAACGTATAACGTTATGTAGTATTACGATATAACGTATAACGTTATATACTATTACTATATATCGTATAACGTTATATACTATAACGATATAACGTATAACGTTATATACTATAACGATATAACGTATAACGTTATGTAGTATTACGACATAACGTATAACGTTATATACGATAACGATATAACGTATAACGTTATGTACGATAACGATATAACGTATAACGTTATATACTATAACGATATAACGTATAACGTTATGTAGTATTACGATATAACGTATAACGTTATATACGATAACGATACAACGTATAACGTTATATACTATAACGATATAACGTATAACGTTATATACTATAACGATATAACGTATAACGTTATATACTATTACGATATAACGTATAACGTTATATACTAAAACGATACAACGTATAACGTTATATACTATTACTATATATCGTATAACGTTATATACTATATCGATATAACGTATAACGTTATATACTATATCGATATAACGTATAGCGTTATATACTATATCGATATAACGTATAACGTTATATACTATATCGATATAACGTATAACGTTATATACTATTGCGATATAACGTATAACGTTATATACTATAACGATATAACGTATAACGTTATATACTATTACGATATAACGTATAACGTGATGTAGTATTACGACATAACGTATGACGTTATATACGATAACGATATAACGTATAACGTTATATACGATAACGATATAACGTATAACGTTATATACGATAACGATACAACGTATGACGTTATATACTATAACGATATAACGTATAACGTTATATACTATAACGATATGACGTATAACGTTATGTAGTATTACGACATAACGTATAACGTTATATACGATAACGATATAACGTATAACGTTATGTACGATAACGATATAACGTATAACGTTATATACTATAACGATATAACGTATAACGTTATGTAGTATTACGATATAACGTATAACGTTCTATACTATTACTATATATCGTATAACGTTATATACTATATCGATATAACGTATAACGTTATATACTATATCGATATAACGTATAGCGTTATATACTATATCGATATAACGTAGAACGTTATATACTATATCGATATAACGTATAACGTTATATACTATAACGATATAACGTATAACGTTATGTAGTATTACGATATAACGTATAACGTTATATACGATAACGATACAACGTATAACGTTATATACTATAACGATATAACGTATAACGTTATATACTATAACGATATAACGTATAACGTTATGATGTATTACGACATAACGTATAACGTTATATACTATAACTATATAACGTATAACGTTATGTAGTATTACGATATAACGTATAACGTTATGTAGTATTACGACATAACGTATAACGTTATATACGATAACGATATAACGTATAACGTTATGTAGTATTACGATATAACGTATAACGTTATATACTATTACTATATATCGTATAACGTTATATACTATAACGATATAACGTATAACGTTATATACTATAACGATATAACGTATAACGTTATGTAGTATTACGACATAACGTATAACGTTATATACGATAACGATGTAACGTATAACGTTATGTACGATAACGATATAACGTATAACGTTATATACTATAACGATATAACGTATAACGTTATGTAGTATTACGATATAACGTATAACGTTATATACGATAACGATACAACGTATAACGTTATATACTATAACGATATAACGTATAACGTTATATACTATAACGATATAACGTATAACGTTATATACTATTACGATATAACGTATAACGTTATATACTATTACGATACAACGTATAACGTTATATACTATTACTATATTTCGTATAACGTTATATACTATATCGATATAACGTATAACGTTATATACTATATCGATATAACGTATAGCGTTATATACTATATCGATATAACGTATAACGTTATATACGATAACGATACAACGTATAACGTTATATACGATAACGATACAACGTATAACGTTATATGCTATAACGATATAACGTATAACGTTATATACTATAACGATATAACGTATATCGTTATGTAGTATTACGATATAACGTATAACGTTATATACTATTACTATATATCGTATAACGTTATATACTATAACGATATAACGTATAACGTTATATACTATAACGATATAACGTATAACGTTATGTAGTATTACGACATAACGTATAACGTTATATACGATAACGATATAACGTATAACGTTATGTACGATAACGATATAACGTATAACGTTATATACTATAACGATATAACGTATAACGTTATGTAGTATTACGATATAACGTATAACGTTATATACTATAACGATATAACGTATAACGTTATGTAGTATTACGACATAACGTATAACGTTATACACGATAACGATATAACGTATAACGTTATACACGATAACGATATAATGTATAACGTTATATACTATATCGATATATCGTATAACGTTATATACTATATCGATATAACGTATAACGTTATATACTATATCGATATAACGTATAGCGTTATATACTATATCGATATAACGTATAACGTTATATACTATATCGATATAACGTATAGCGTTATGTAGTATTTCGACATAACGTATAACGTTATATACGATAACGATATAACGTATAACGTTATATACTATAACTATATAACGTATAACGTTATGTAGTATTACGACATAACGTATAACGTTATATAATATTACTATATATCGTATAACGTTATATACTATAACGATATAACGTATAACGTTATATACTATAACGATATAACGTATAACGTTATGTAGTATTACGACATAACGTATAACGTTATATACGATAACGATATAACGTATAACGTTATGTACGATAACGATATAACGTATAACGTTATATACTATAACGATATAACGTATAACGTTATGTAGTATTACGATATAACGTATAACGTTATATACTATAACGATATAACGTATAACGTTATATACTATTACGATATAACGTATAACGTTATGTAGTATTACGACATAACGTATGACGTTATATACGATAACGATATAACGTATAACGTTATATACGATAACGATATAACGTATAACGTTATATACGATAGCGATACAACGTATAACGTTATATACTATAACGATATAACGTATAACGTTATGTAGTATTACGACATAACGTATAACGTTATATACGATAACGATATAACGTATAACGTTATGTACGATTACGATATAACGTATAACGTTATATACTATAACGATATAACGTATAACGTTATGTAGTATTACGATATAACGTATAACGTTATATACCATTACTATATATCGTATAACGTTATATACTATATCGATATAACGTATAACGTTATATACTATATCGATATAACGTATAGCGTTATATACTATATCGATATAACGTAGAACGTTATATACTATATCGATATAACGTATAACGTTATATACTATAGCGATGTAACGTAGAACGTTATATACTATATCGATATAACGTATAACGTTATATACGATAACGATACAACGTATAACGTTATATGCTATAACGATATAAGGTATAACGTTATATACTATAACGATATAACGTATAACGTTATGTTGTATTACGACATAACGTATAACGTTATATACTATAACTATATAACGTATAACGTTATGTAGTATTACGATATAACGTATAACGTTATATACTATTACTATATATCGTATAACGTTATATACTATATCGATATAACGTATAACGTTATATACTATATCGATATAACGTATAGCGTTATATACTATATCGATATAACGTAGAACGTTATATACGATAACGATATAACGTATAACGTTATATACGATAACGATACAACGTATAACTTTATATACTATAACGATATAACGTATAACGTTATATACTATAACGATATAACGTATAACGTTATGTAGTATTACGACATAACGTATAACGTTATACACGATAACGATATAACGTATAACGTTATATACTATATCGATATATCGTATAACGTTATATACTATATCGATATAGCGTATAACGTTATATACTATATCGATATAACGTATAGCGTTATATACTATATCGATATAACGTATAGCGTTATGTAGTATTTCGACATAACGTATAACGTTATATACGATAACGATATAACGTATAACGTTATATACTATATCGATATAACGTATAACGTAATATACGATAACGATATAACGTATAACGTTATATACGATAACGATACAACGTATAACGTTATATACTATAACGATATAACGTATAACGTTATATACTATAACGATATAACGTATAACGTTATGTAGTATTACGACATAACGTATAACGTTATACACGATAACGATATAACGTATAACGTTATATACTATATCGATATATCGTATAACGTTATATACTATATCGATATAACGTATAACGTTATATACTATATCGATATAACGTATAGCGTTATATACTATATCGATATAACGTATAACGTTATATACTATATCGATATAACGTATAGCGTTATGTAGTATTTCGACATAACGTATAACGTTATATACGATAACGATACAACGTATAACGTTATATACTATAACGATATAACGTATAACGTTATATACTATAACGATATAACGTATAACGTTATGATGTATTACGACATAACGTATAACGTTATATACTATAACTATATAACGTATAACGTTATGTAGTATTACGATATAACGTATAACGTTATGTAGTATTACGACATAACGTATAACGTTATATACGATAACGATATAAAGTATAACGTTATGTAGTATTACGATATAACGTATAACGTTATATACTATTACTATATATCGTATAACGTTATATACTATAACGATATAACGTATAACGTTATATACTATAACGATATAACGGGTAACGTTATGTAGTATTACGACATAACGTATAACGTTATATACGATAACGATGTAACGTATAACGTTATGTACGATAACGATATAACGTATAACGTTATATACTATAACGATATAACTTATAACGTTATGTAGTATTACGATATAACGTATAACGTTATATACGATAACGATACAACGTATAACGTTATATACTATAACGATATAGCGTATAACGTTATATACTATAACGATATAACGTATAACGTTATATACTATTACGATATAACGTATAACGTTATATACTATTACGATACAACGTATAACGTTATATACTATTACTATATATCGTATAACGTTATATACTATATCGATATAACGTATAACGTTATATACTATATCGATATAACGTATAGCGTTATATACTATATCGATATAACGTATAACATTATATACGATAACGATACAACGTATAACGTTATATACGATAACGATACAACGTATAACGTTATATGCTATAACGATATAACGTATAACGTTATATACTATAACGATATAACGTATAACGTTATGTAGTATTACGATATAACGTATAACGTTATATACTATTACTATATATCGTATAACGTTATATACTATAACGATATAACGTATAACGTTATATACTATAACGATATAACGTATAACGTTATGTAGTATTACGACATAACGTATAACGTTATATACGATAACGATATAACGTATAACGTTATGTACGATAACGATATAACGTATAACGTTATATACTATAACGATATAACGTATAACGTTATGTAGTATTACGATATAACGTATAACGTTATATACTATAACGATATAACGTATAACGTTATGTAGTATTACGACATAACGTATAACGTTATACACGATAACGATATAACGTATAACGTTATACACGATAACGATATAATGTATAACGTTATATACTATATCGATATATCGTATAACGTTATATACTATATCGATATAACGTATAACGTTATATACTATATCGATATAACGTATAGCGTTATATACTATATCGATATAACGTATAACGTTATATACTATATCGATATAACGTATAGCGTTATGTAGTATTTCGACATAACGTATAACGTTATATACGATAATGAAATAACGTATAACGTTATGTAGTATTACGATATAAGGTATAGCGTTATATACTAGATCGATATAACGTATAACGTTATATACGATAACGATATAACGTATAACGTTATATGCGATAACGATATAACGTATAACGTTATATACTATATCGATATATCGTATAACGTTATATACGATAACGATATAACGTATAAAGTTATATACGATAACGATACAACGTATAACGTTATATACTATAACGATATAACGTATAACGTTATATACTATAACGATATAACGTATAACGTTATGTAGTATTGCGACATAACGTATAACGTTATACACGATAACGATATAACGTATAACGTTATATACTATATCGATATAACGTATAACGTTATATACGATAACGATATTACGTATAACGTTATATACTATATCGATATAACGTATAGCGTTATGTAGTATTACGACACAACGTATAACGTTATATACGATAACGATATAACGTATAACGTTATATACTATATCGATATAACGTATAACGTTATATACGATAACGATATAACGTATAACGTTATATACGGTAACAATATAACGTATAACGTTATATACGATAACGATATAACGTATCACGTTATATACTATATCGATACAACGTATAACGTTATATACTATAACGATATAACGTATAACGTTATGTAGTATTACGACATAACGTATAACGTTATAAACGATAACGATATAACGTATAACGTTATATACTATATCGATATTACGCATAACGTTATATACGATAATGAAATAACGTATAACGTTATGTAGTATTACGATATAAGGTATGGCGTTATATACTATATCTATATAACGTATAACGTTATATACGATAACGATATAACGTATAACGTTATATACGATAACGATATAACGTATAACGTTATATACTATAACGATACAACGTATAACGTTATATACGATAACGATATAACGTATAACGTTATGTGGTATTACGATATAACGCATTACGTTATATACGATAACGATATAACGTATAACGTTATATACTATAACGATATAACGTATAGCGTTATGCTGTATTACGACATAACGTATAACGTTATATACGATAACGGTATAACGTATAACGTTATATACTATATCGATATAACGTATAGCGTTATGTAGTATTACGACATAACGTATAACGTTATATACGATAACGATATAACGTATAACGTTATATACTATATCGATATAACGTATAACGTTATATACGATAACGATATAACGTATAACGTTATATACGATAACGATATAACGTATAACGTTATATACGATAACGATATAACGTATAACGTTATATACTATAACGATACAACGTATAACGTTATATACTATAACGATATAACGTATAACGTTATGTAGCATTACGACATAACGTATAACGTTATATACGATAACGATATAACGTATAACGTTATATACTATATCGATATAACGCATAACGTTATATACGATAATGAAATAACGTATAACGTTATGTAGTATTACGATATAAGGTATAGCGTTATATACTATATCGATATAACGTATAACGTTATATCCTATATCGATATAACGTATAACGTTATATACTATATCGATATAACGTATAGCGTTATATACTATATCGATATAACGTATAACGTTATATACTATATCGATATAACGTATAGCGTTATGTAGTATTTCGACATAACGTATAACGTTATATACGATAACGATATAACGTATAACGTTATATACGATAACGATACAACGTATAACGTTATATACTATAACGATATAACGTATAACGTTATATACTATAACGATATAACGTATAACGTTATGTAGTATTACGACATAACGTATAACGTTATACACGATAACGATATAACGTATAACGTTATACACGATAACGATATAATGTATAACGTTATATACTATATCGATATAACGTATAGCGTTATGTAGTATTTCGACATAACGTATAACGTTATATACGATAACGATATAACGTATAACGTTATATACTATAACTATATAACGTATAACGTTATGTAGTATTACGATATAACGTATAACGTTATATACTATTACTATATATCGTATAATGTTATATACTATAACGATATAACGTATAACGTTATGTACTATAACGATATAACGTATAACGTTATGTAGTATTACGACATAACGTATAACGTTATATACGATAACGATATAACGTATAACGTTATGTACGATAACGATATAACGTATAACGTTATATACTATAACGATATAACGTATAACGTTATGTAGTATTACGATATAACGTATAACGTTATATACGATAACGATACAACGTATAACGTTATATACTATAACGATATAACGTATAACGTTATATACTATAACGATATAACGTATAACGTTATATACTATATCGATATAACGTATAGCGTTATGTAGTATTTCGACATAACGTATAACGTTATATACGATAACGATATAACGTATAACGTTATATACGATAACGATACAACGTATAACGTTATATACTATAACGATATAACGTATAACGTTATATACTATATCGATATAACGTATAACGTTATGTAGTATTACGACATAACGTATAACGTTATAAACGATAACGATATAACGTATAACGTTATATACTATATCGATATTACGCATAACGTTATATACGATAATGAAATAACGTATAACGTTATGTAGTATTACGATATAAGGTATAGCGTTATATACTATATCGATATAACGTATAACGTTATATACGATAACGATATAACGTATAACGTTATATACGATAACGATATAACGTATAACGTTATATACTATATCGATATAACGTATCACGTTATATACGATAACGATATAACGTATAACGTTATATACGATAACGATACAACGTATAACGTTATATACTATAACGATATAACGTATAACGTTATATACGATAACGATATAACGTATAACGTTATATACTATATCGATATAACGTATAGCGTTATGTAGTATTACGACATAACGTATAACGTTATATACGATAACGATATAACGTATAACGTTATATACTATATCGATATAACGTATAACGTTATATACGATAACGATATAACGTATAACGTTATATACGATAACAATATAACGTATAACGTTATATACGATAACGATATAACGTATAACGTTATATACTATATCGATACAACGTATAACGTTATGTACTATAACGATATAACGTATAACGTTATGTAGTATTACGACATAACGTATAACGTTATATACGATAACGATATAACGTATAACGTTATATACGATAACGATATAACGTATAACGTTATATACGATAACGATATAACGTATAACGTTATTTACGATAACGATATAACGTATAACGTTATATACTATAACGATACAACGTATAACGTTATATACGATAACGATATAACGTATAACGTTATGTGGTATTACGATAAAACGCATTACGTTATATACGATAACGATATAACGTATAACGTTATATACTATAACGATATAACGTATAGCGTTATGTAGTATTACGACATAACGTATAACGTTATATACGATAACGGTATAACGTATAACGTTATATACTATATCGATATAAAGTATAACGTTATATACGATAACGATATAACGTATAACGTTATATACTATATCGATATAACGTATAGCGTTATGTAGTATTACGACATAACGTATAACGTTATATACGATAACGATATAACGTATAACGTTATGATGTATTACGATATAACGTATAACGTTATATACTATATCGATATAACGTATAGCGTTATATACTATATCGATATAACGTATAACGTTATATACTATATCGATATAACGTATAGCGTTATGTAGTATTTCGACATAACGTATAACGTTATATACGATAACGGTATAACGTATAACGTTATATACTATATCGATATAACGTATAACGTTATATACGATAACGATATAACGTATAACGTTATGTACGATAACGATATAACGTATAACGTTATATACTAAAACGATATAACGTATAACGTTATGTAGTATTACGATATAACGTATAACGTTATGTAGTTTTACGATATAACGTATAACGTTATGATGTATTACGATATAACGTATAACGTTATGATGTATTACGATATAACGTATAACGTTATATACTATATCGATATAACGTATAGCGTTATATACTATATCGTCATAACGTATAACGTTATATACGATACCGATATAACGTATAACGTTATATACTATATCGATATAACGTATAGCGTTATGTAGTATTACGACATAACGTATAACGTTATATACGATAACGATACAACGTGTAACGTTATATGCTATAACGATATAACGTATAACGTTATATACTATAACGATATAACGTATAACGTTATGTAGTATTACGACATAACGCATAACGTTATATACGATAACGATATAACGTATAACGTTATGTACGATAACGATATAACGTATAACGTTATATACTAAAACGATATAACGTATAACGTTATGTAGTATTACGATATAACGTATAACGTTATGTAGTTTTACGATATAACGTATAACGTTATATACTATTACTATATATCGTATAACGTTATATACTATATCGATATAACGTGTATCGTTATATACTATAACGATATAACGTACAACGTTATATACTATAACGGTATAACGTATAACGTTATATACTATATCGATATAACGTATAACGTTATATACTATATCGATATAACGTAGAACGTTATATACTATATCGATATAACGTATAACGTTATATACTATAACGATATAACGTGGAACGTTATATACTATATCGATATAACGTATAACGTTATATACGATAACGATACAACGTATAACGTTATATGCTATAACGATATAACGTATAACGTTATATACTATAACGATATAACGTATAACGTTATGTAGTATTACGACATAACGTATAACGTTATATACGATAACGATATAACGTATAACGTTATGTACGATAACGATATAACGTATAACGTTATATACTAAAACGATATAACGTATAACGTTATGTAGTATTACGATATAACGTATATCGTTATGCAGTATTACGATATAACGTATAACGTTATATACTATTACTATATATCGTATAACGTTATATACTATATCGATATAACGTCTAACGTTATATACTATATCGATATAACGTATAGCGTTATATACTATATCGATATAACGTATAACGTTATATACTATATCGATATAACGTATAGCGTTATATACTATATCCATATAACGTATAACGTTGTATACTATATCGATATAACGTATAGCGTTATGTAGTATTTCGACATAACGTATAACGTCATATACGATAACGATATAACGTATAACGTTATATACTATATCGATATAACGTATAACGTTATATACTATAACGATATAACGTATAACGTTATGTAGTGTTACGACATAACGTATAACGTTATACACGATAACGATATAACGTATAACGTTATACACGATAACGACATAATGTATAACGTTATATACTATATCGATATATCGTATAACGTTATATACTATATCGATATAACGTATAACGTTATATACTATATCGATATAACGTATAGCGTTATATACTATATCGATATAACGTATAACGTTATATACTATATCGATATAACGTATAGCGTTATGTAGTATTTCGACATAACGTATAACGTTATATACTATAACTATATAACGTATAACGTTATGTAGTATTACGATATAACGTATAACGTTATATACTATTACTATATATCGTATAACGTTATATACTATAACGATATAACGTATAACGTTATATACTATAACGATATAACGTATAACGTTATGTAGTATTACGACATAACGTATAACGTTATATACTATTACGATATAACGTATAACGTTATGTAGTATTACGACATAACGTATGACGTTATGTAGTTTTACGATATAACGTATGACGTTATATACGATAACGATATAACGTATAACGTTATATACGATAACGATATAACGTATAACGTTATATACGATAACGATACAACGTATAACGTTATATACTATAACGATATAACGTATAACGTTATATACTATAACGATATAACGTATAATGTTATGTAGTATTACGACATAACGTATAACGTTATATACGATAACGATATAACGTATAACGTTATGTACGATAACGATATAACGTATAACGTTATATACTATAACGATATAACGTATAACGTTATGTAGTATTACGATATAACGTATAACGTTATATACTATTACTATATATCGTATAACGTTATATACTATATCGATATAACGTATAACGTACAGCGTTATATACTATATCGATATAACGTAGAACGTTATATACTATATCGATATAACGTATAACGTTATATACTATAACGATGTAACGTAGAACGTTATATACTATATCGATATAACGTATAACGTTATATACGATAACGATACAACGTATAACGTTATATGCTATAACGATATAACGTATAACGTTATATGCTATAACGATATAACGTATAACGTTATGATGTATTACGACATAACGTATAACGTTATATACTATAACTATATAACGTATAACGTTATGTAGTATTACGATATAACGTATAACGTTATGTAGTATTACGACATAACGTATAACGTTATATACGATAACGATATAACGTATAACGTTATATACGATAACGATATAACGTATAACGTTATATACTATATCGATATAACGTATCACGTTATATACGATAACGATATAACGTATAACGTTATATACGATAACGATACAACGTGTAACGTTATATACTATAACGATATAACGTATAACGTTATATACGATAACGATATAACGTATAACGTTATATACTATATCGATATAACGTATAGCGTTATGTAGTATTTCGACATAACGTATAACGTTATATACGATAACGATATAACGTATAACGTTATATACTATATCGATATAACGTATAACGTTATATACGATAACGATATAACGTATAACGTTATATACGATAACGATACAACGTATAACGTTATATACTATAACGATATAACGTATAACGTTATATACTATAACGATATAACGTATAACGTTATGTAGTGTTACGACATAACGTATAACGTTATACACGATAACGATATAACGTATAACGTTATACACGATAACGATATAATGTATAACGTTATATACTATATCGATATATCGTATAACGTTATATACTATATCGATATAACGTATAACGTTATATACTATATCGATATAACGTATAGCGTTATATACTATATCGATATAACGTATAACGTTATATACTATATCGATATAACGTATAGCGTTATGTAGTATTTCGACATAACGTATAACGTTATATACGATAACGATATAACGTATAACGTTATATACTATAACTATATAACGTATAACGTTATGTAGTATTACGATATAACGTATAACGTTATATACTATTACTATATATCGTATAACGTTATATACTATAACGATATAACGTATAACGTTATATACTATAACCATATAACGTATAACGTTATGTAGTATTACGACATAACGTATAACGTTATATACTATTACGATATAACGTATAACGTTATGTAGTATTACGACATAACGTATGACGTTATATACGATAACGATATAACGTATAACGTTATATACGATAACGATATAACGTATAACGTTATATACGATAACGATACAACGTATAACGTTATATACTATAACGATATAACGTATAACGTTATATACTATAACGATATAACGTATAATGTTATGTAGTATTACGACATAACGTATAACGTTATATACGATAACGATATAACGTATAACGTTATGTACGATAACGATATAACGTATAACGTTATATACTATAACGATATAACGTATAACGTTATGTAGTATTACGATATAACGTATAACGTTATATACTATTACTATATATCGTATAACGTTATATACTATATCGATATAACGTATAACGTTATATACTATATCGATATAACGTATAGCGTTATATACTATATCGATATAACGTAGAACGTTATATACTATATCGATATAACGTATAACGTTATATACTATAACGATGTAACGTAGAACGTTATATACTATATCGATATAACGTATAACGTTATATACGATAACGATACAACGTATAACGTTATATGCTATAACGATATAACGTATAACGTTATATACTATAACGATATAACGTATAACGTTATGATGTATTACGACATAACGTATAACGTTATATACTATAACTATATAACGTATAACGTTATGTAGTATTACGATATAACGTATAACGTTATGTAGTATTACGGCATAACGTATAACGTTATATACGATAACGATATAACGTATAAGGTTATGTAGTATTACGATATAACGTATAACGTTATATACTATTACTATATATCGTATAACGTTATATACTATAACGATATAACGTATAACGTTATATACTATAACGATATAACGTATAACGTTATGTAGTATTACGACATAACGTATAACGTTATATACGATAACGATGTAACGTATAACGTTATGTACGATAACGATATAACGTATAACGTTATATACTATAACGATATAACGTATAACGTTATGTAGTATTACGATATAACGTATAACGTTATATACTATAACGATATAACGTATAACGTTATATACTATTACGATATAACGTATAACGTTATATACTATTACTATATATCGTATAACGTTATATACTATATCGATATAACGTATAACGTTATATACTATATCGATATAACGTATAGCGTTATATACTATATCGATATAACGTATAACGTTGTATACTATATCGATATAACGTATAACGTTATATACTATTACGATATAACGTATAACGTTATATACTATAACGATATAACGTATAACGTTATATACTATTACGATATAACGTATAACGTTATGTAGTATTACGACATAACGTATAACGTTATATACGATAACGATATAACGTATAACGTTATATATTATAACTATATAACGTATAACGTTATGTAGTATTACGATATAACGTATAACGTTATATACTATTACTATATATCGTATAACGTTATATACTATAACGATATAACGTATAACGTTATATACTATAACGATATAACGTATAACGTTATGTAGTATTACGACATAACGTATAACGTTATATACGATAACGATATAACGTATAACGTTATGTACGATAACGATATAACGTATAACGTTATATACTATATCGATATAACGTATAACGTTATATACTATAACGATATAACGTATAACGTTATATACGATAACGATACAACGTATAACGTTATATACTATAACGATATAACGTATAACGTTATATACTATAACGATATAACGTATAACGTTATATACTATTACGATATAACGTATAACGTTATATACTATTACGATACAACGTATAACGTTATATACTATTACTATATATCGTATAACGTTATATACTATATCGATATAACGTATAACGTTATATACTATATCGATATAACGTATAGCGTTATATACTATATCGATATAACGTATAACGTTATATACTATATCGATATAACGTATAACGTTATATACTATTACGATATAACGTATAACGTTATATACTATAACGATATAACGTATAACGTTATATACTATTACGATATAACGTATAACGTGATGTAGTATTACGACATAACGTATGACGTTATATACGATAATGATATAACGTATAACGTTATATACGATAACGATATAACGTATAACGTTATATACGATTACGATACAACGTATGACGTTATATACTATAACGATATAACGTATAACGTTATATACTATAACGATATGACGTATAACGTTATGTAGTATTACGACATAACGTATAACGTTATATACGATAACGATATAACGTATAACGTTATGTACGATAACGATATAACGTATAACGTTATATACTATAACGATATAACGTATAACGTTATGTAGTATTACGATATAACGTATAACGTTCTATACTATTACTATATATCGTATAACGTTATATACTATATCGATATAACGTATAACGTTATATACTATATCGATATAACGTATAGCGTTATATACTATATCGATATAACGTAGAACGTTATATACTATATCGAAATAACGTATAACGTTATATACTATAACGATGTAACGTAGAACGTTATATACTATATCGATACAACGTATAACGTTATATACTATAACGATATAACGTATAACGTTATATACTATAACGATATAACGTATAACGTTATGATGTATTACGACATAACGTATAACGTTATATACTATAACTATATAACGTATAACGTTATGTAGTATTACGATATAACGTATAACGTTATGTAGTATTACGACATAACGTATAACGTTATATACGATAACGATATAACGTATAACGTTATGTAGTATTACGATATAACGTATAACGTTATATACTATTACTATATATCGTATAACGTTATATACTATAACGATATAACGTATAACGTTATATACTATAACGATATAACGTATAACGTTATGTAGTATTACGACATAACGTATAACGTTATATACGATAACGATGTAACGTATAACGTTATGTACGATAACGATATAACGTATAACGTTATATACTATAACGATATAACGTATAACGTTATGTAGTATTACGATATAACGTATAACGTTATATACGATAACGATACAACGTATAACGTTATATACTATAACGATATAACGTATAACGTTATATACTATAACGATATAACGTATAACGTTATATACTATTACGATATAACGTATAACGTTATATACTATTACGATACAACGTATAACGTTATATACTATTACTATATATCGTATAACGTTATATACTATATCGATATAACGTATAACGTTATATACTATATCGATATAACGTATAGCGTTATATACTATATCGATATAACGTATAACGTTATATACGATAACGATACAACGTATAACGTTATATACGATAACGATACAACGTATAACGTTATATGCTATAACGATATAACGTATAACGTTATATACTATAACGATATAACGTATATCGTTATGTAGTATTACGATATAACGTATAACGTTATATACTATTACTATATATCGTATAACGTTATATACTATAACTATATAACGTATAACGTTATGTAGTATTACGATATAACGTATAACGTTATGTAGTATTACGACATAACGTATAACGTTATATACGATAACGATATAACGTATAACGTTATGTAGTATTACGATATAACGTATAACGTTATATACTATTACTATATATCGTATAACGTTATATACTATAACGATATAACGTATAACGTTATATACTATAACGATATAACGTATAACGTTATGTAGTATTACGACATAACGTATAACGTTATATACGATAACGATGTAACGTATAACGTTATGTACGATAACGATATAACGTATAACGTTATATACTATAACGATATAACGTATAACGTTATGTAGTATTACGATATAACGTATAACGTTATATACTATAACGATATAACGTATAACGTTATATACTATTACGATATAACGTATAACGTTATATACTATTACTATATATCGTATAACGTTATATACTATATCGATATAACGTATAACGTTATATACTATATCGATATAACGTATAGCGTTATATACTATATCGATATAACGTATAACGTTGTATACTATATCGATATAACGTATAACGTTATATACTATTACGATATAACGTATAACGTTATATACTATAACGATATAACGTATAACGTTATATACTATTACGATATAACGTATAACGTTATGTAGTATTACGACATAACGTATAACGTTATATACGATAACGATATAACGTATAACGTTATATATTATAACTATATAACGTATAACGTTATGTAGTATTACGATATAACGTATAACGTTATATACTATTACTATATATCGTATAACGTTATATACTATAACGATATAACGTATAACGTTATATACTATAACGATATAACGTATAACGTTATGTAGTATTACGACATAACGTATAACGTTATATACGATAACGATATAACGTATAACGTTATGTACGATAACGATATAACGTATAACGTTATATACTATAACGATATAACGTATAACGTTATGTAGTATTACGATATAACGTATAACGTTATATACGATAACGATACAACGTATAACGTTATATACTATAACGATATAACGTATAACGTTATATACTATAACGATATAACGTATAACGTTATATACTATTACGATATAACGTATAACGTTATATACTATTACGATACAACGTATAACGTTATATACTATTACTATATATCGTATAACGTTATATACTATATCGATATAACGTATAACGTTATATACTATATCGATATAACGTATAGCGTTATATACTATATCGATATAACGTATAACGTTATATACTATATCGATATAACGTATAACGTTATATACTATTACGATATAACGTATAACGTTATATACTATAACGATATAACGTATAACGTTATATACTATTACGATATAACGTATAACGTGATGTAGTATTACGACATAACGTATGACGTTATATACGATAACGATATAACGTATAACGTTATATACGATAACGATATAACGTATAACGTTATATACGATTACGATACAACGAATGACGTTATATACTATAACGATATAACGTATAACGTTATGTAGTATTACGATATAACGTATAACGTTATGTAGTATTACGATATAACGTATAACGTTATATACTATTACTATATATCGTATAACGTTATATACTATAACGATATAACGTATAACGTTATATACTATAACGATATGACGTATAACGTTATGTAGTATTACGACATAACGTATAACGTTATATACGATAACGATATAACGTATAACGTTATGTACGATAACGATATAACGTATAACGTTATATACTATAACGATATAACGTATAACGTTATGTAGTATTACGATATAACGTATAACGTTCTATACTATTACTATATATCGTATAACGTTATATACTATATCGATATAACGTATAACGTTATATACTATATCGATATAACGTATAGCGTTATATACTATATCGATATAACGTAGAACGTTATATACTATATCGATATAACGTATAACGTTATATACTATAACGATGTAACGTAGAACGTTATATACTATATCGATATAACGTATAACGTTATATACGATAACGATACAACGTATAACGTTATATACTATAACGATATAACGTATAACGTTATATACTATAACGATATAACGTATAACGTTATATACTATAACGATATAACGTATAACGTTATGATGTATTACGACATAACGTATAACGTTATATACTATAACTATATAACGTATAACGTTATGTAGTATTACGATATAACGTATAACGTTATGTAGTATTACGACATAACGTATAACGTTATATACGATAACGATATAACGTATAACGTTATGTAGTATTACGATATAACGTATAACGTTATATACTATTACTATATATCGTATAACGTTATATACTATAACGATATAACGTATAACGTTATATACTATAACGATATAACGTATAACGTTATGTAGTATTACGACATAACGTATAACGTTATATACGATAACGATGTAACGTATAACGTTATGTACGATAACGATATAACGTATAACGTTATATACTATAACGATATAACGTATAACGTTATATACTATTACGATATAACGTATAACGTTATATACTATTACGATACAACGTATAACGTTATATACTATTACTATATATCGCATAACGTTATATACTATATCGATATAACGTATAACGTTATATACTATATCGATATAACGTATAGCGTTATATACTATATCGATATAACGTATAACGTTATATACGATAACGATACAACGTATAACGTTATATACGATAACGATACAACGTATAACGTTATATGCTATAACGATATAACGTATAACGTTATATACTATAACGATATAACGTATATCGTTATGTAGTATTACGATATAACGTATAACGTTATATACTATTACTATATATCGTATAACGTTATATACTATAACTATATAACGTATAACGTTATGTAGTATTACGATATAACGTATAACGTTATGTAGTATTACGACATAACGTATAACGTTATATACGATAACGATATAACGTATAACGTTATGTAGTATTACGATATAACGTATAACGTTATATACTATTACTATATATCGTATAACGTTATATACTATAACGATATAACGTATAACGTTATATACTATAACGATATAACGTATAACGTTATGTAGTATTACGACATAACGTATAACGTTATATACGATAACGATGTAACGTATAACGTTATGTACGATAACGATATAACGTATAACGTTATATACTATAACGATATAACGTATAACGTTATGTAGTATTACGATATAACGTATAACGTTATATACTATAACGATATAACGTATAACGTTATATACTATTACGATATAACGTATAACGTTATATACTATTACTATATATCGTATAACGTTATATACTATATCGATATAACGTATAACGTTATATACTATATCGATATAACGTATAGCGTTATATACTATATCGATATAACGTATAACGTTGTATACTATATCGATATAACGTATAACGTTATATACTATTACGATATAACGTATAACGTTATATACTATAACGATATAACGTATAACGTTATATACTATTACGATATAACGTATAACGTTATGTAGTATTACGACATAACGTATAACGTTATATACGATAACGATATAACGTATAACGTTATATATTATAACTATATAACGTATAACGTTATGTAGTATTACGATATAACGTATAACGTTATATACTATTACTATATATCGTATAACGTTATATACTATAACGATATAACGTATAACGTTATATACTATAACGATATAACGTATAACGTTATGTAGTATTACGACATAACGTATAACGTTATATACGATAACGATATAACGTATAACGTTATGTACGATAACGATATAACGTATAACGTTATATACTATATCGATATAACGTATAACGTTATATACTATTACGATATAACGTATAACGTTATATACTATATCGATATAACGTATAGCGTTATATACTATATCGATATAACGTATAACGTTATATACTATATCGATATAACGTATAACGTTATATACGATTACGATACAACGTATGACGTTATATACTATAACGATATAACGTATAACGTTATATACTATAACGATATGACGTATAACGTTATGTAGTATTACGACATAACGTATAACGTTATATACGATAACGATATAACGTATAACGTTATGTACGATAACGATATAACGTATAACGTTATATACTATAACGATATAACGTATAACGTGATGTAGTATTACGACATAACGTATGACGTTATATACGATAACGATATAACGTATAACGTTATATACGATAACGATATAACGTATAACGTTATATACGATTACGATACAACGTATGACGTTATATACTATAACGATATAACGTATAACGTTATATACTATAACGATATGACGTATAACGTTATGTAGTATTACGACATAACGTATAACGTTATATACGATAACGATATAACGTATAACGTTATGTACGATAACGATATAACGTATAACGTTATATACTATAACGATATAACGTATAACGTTATGTAGTATTACGATATAACGTATAACGTTCTATACTATTACTATATATCGTATAACGTTATATACTATATCGATATAACGTATAACGTTATATACTATATCGATATAACGTATAGCGTTATATACTATATCGATATAACGTAGAACGTTATATACTATATCGATATAACGTATAACGTTATATACTATAACGATGTAACGTAGAACGTTATATACTATATCGATATAACGTATAACGTTATATACGATAACGATACAACGTATAACGTTATATACTATAACGATATAACGTATAACGTTATATACTATAACGATATAACGTATAACGTTATGATGTATTGCGACATAACGTATAACGTTATATACTATAACTATATAACGTATAACGTTATGTAGTATTACGATATAACGTATAACGTTATGTAGTATTACGACATAACGTATAACGTTATATACGATAACGATATAACGTATAACGTTATGTAGTATTACGATATAACGTATAACGTTATATACTATTACTATATATCGTATAACGTTATATACTATAACGATATAACGTATAACGTTATATACTATAACGATATAACGTATAACGTTATGTAGTATTACGACATAACGTATAACGTTATATACGATAACGATGTAACGTATAACGTTATGTACGATAACGATATAACGTATAACGTTATATACTATAACGATATAACGTATAACGTTATGTAGTATTACGATATAACGTATAACGTTATATACGATAACGATACAACGTATAACGTTATATACTATAACGATATAACGTATAACGTTATATACTATAACGATATAACGTATAACGTTATATACTATTACGATATAACGTATAACGTTATATACTATTACGATACAACGTATAACGTTATATACTATTACTATATATCGTATAACGTTATATACTATATCGATATAACGTATAACGTTATATACTATATCGATATAACGTATAGCGTTATATACTATATCGATATAACGTATAACGTTATATACGATAACGATACAACGTATAACGTTATATACGATAACGATACAACGTATAACGTTATATGCTATAACGATATAACGTATAACGTTATATACTATAACGATATAACGTATATCGTTATGTAGTATTACGATATAACGTATAACGTTATATACTATTACTATATATCGTATAACGTTATATACTATAACGATATAACGTATAACGTTATATACTATAACGATATAACGTATAACGTTATGTAGTATTACGACATAACGTATAACGTTATATACGATAACGATATAACGTATAACGTTATGTACGATAACGATATAACGTATAACGTTATATACTATAACGATATAACGTATAACGTTATGTAGTATTACGATATAACGTATAACGTTATATACTATAACGATATAACGTATAACGTTATGTAGTATTACGACATAACGTATAACGTTATACACGATAACGATATAACGTATAACGTTATACACGATAACGATATAATGTATAACGTTATATACTATATCGATATATCGTATAACGTTATATACTATATCGATATAACGTATAACGTTATATACTATATCGATATAACGTATAGCGTTATATACTATATCGATATAACGTATAACGTTATATACTATATCGATATAACGTATAGCGTTATGTAGTATTTCGACATAACGTATAACGTTATATACGATAACGATATAACGTATAACGTTATATACTATAACTATATAACGTATAACGTTATGTAGTATTACGATATAACGTATAACGTTATATAATATTACTATATATCGTATAACGTTATATACTATAACGATATAACGTATAACGTTATATACTATAACGATATAACGTATAACGTTATGTAGTATTACGACATAACGTATAACGTTATATACGATAACGATATAACGTATAACGTTATGTACGATAACGATATAACGTATAACGTTATATACTATAACGATATAACGTATAACGTTATGTAGTATTACGATATAACGTATAACGTTATATACTATAACGATATAACGTATAACGTTATATACTATTACGATATAACGTATAACGTTATGTAGTATTACGACATAACGTATGACGTTATATACGATAACGATATAACGTATAACGTTATATACGATAACGATATAACGTATAACGTTATATACGATAGCGATACAACGTATAACGTTATATACTATAACGATATAACGTATAACGTTATGTAGTATTACGACATAACGTATAACGTTATATACGATAACGATATAACGTATAACGTTATGTACGATTACGATATAACGTATAACGTTATATACTATAACGATATAACGTATAACGTTATGTAGTATTACGATATAACGTATAACGTTATATACTATTACTATATATCGTATAACGTTATATACTATATCGATATAACGTATAACGTTATATACTATATCGATATAACGTATAGCGTTATATACTATATCGATATAACGTAGAACGTTATATACTATATCGATATAACGTATAACGTTATATACTATAACGATGTAACGTAGAACGTTATATACTATATCGATATAACGTATAACGTTATATACGATAACGATACAACGTATAACGTTATATGCTATAACGATATAAGGTATAACGTTATATACTATAACGATATAACGTATAACGTTATGTTGTATTACGACATAACGTATAACGTTATATACTATAACTATATAACGTATAACGTTATGTAGTATTACGATATAACGTATAACGTTATATACTATTACTATATATCGTATAACGTTATATACTATATCGATATAACATATAACGTTATATACTATATCGATATAACGTATAGCGTTATATACTATATCCATATAACGTATAACGTTATATACTATATCGATATAACGTATAGCGTTATGTAGTATTTCGACATAACGTATAACGTTATATACGATAACGATTTAACGTATAACGTTATATACTATATCGTTATAACGTATAACGTTATATACGATAACGATATAACGTATAACGTTATATACGATAACGATACAACGTATAACTTTATATACTATAACGATATAACGTATAACGTTATATACTATAACGATATAACGTATAACGTTATGTAGTATTACGACATAACGTATAACGTTATACACGATAACGATATAACGTATAACGTTATATACTATATCGATATATCGTATAACGTTATATACTATATCGATATAGCGTATAACGTTATATACTATATCGATATAACGTATAGCGTTATATACTATATCGATATAACGTATAGCGTTATGTAGTATTTCGACATAACGTATAACGTTATATACGATAACGATATAACGTATAACGTTATATACTATATCGATATAACGTATAACGTTATATACGATAACGATATAACGTATAACGTTATATACGATAACGATACAACGTATAACGTTATATACTATAACGATATAACGTATAACGTTATATACTATAACGATATAACGTATAACGTTATGTAGTATTACGACATAACGTATAACGTTATACACGATAACGATATAACGTATAACGTTATATACTATATCGATATATCGTATAACGTTATATACTATATCGATATAACGTATAACGTTATATACTATATCGATATAACGTATAGCGTTATATACTATATCGATATAACGTATAACGTTATATACTATATCGATATAACGTATAGCGTTATGTAGTATTTCGACATAACGTATAACGTTATATACGATAACGATACAACGTATAACGTTATATACTATAACGATATAACGTATAACGTTATATACTATAACGATATAACGTATAACGTTATGATGTATTACGACATAACGTATAACGTTATATACTATAACTATATAACGTATAACGTTATGTAGTATTACGATATAACGTATAACGTTATGTAGTATTACGACATAACGTATAACGTTATATACGATAACGATATAACGTATAACGTTATGTAGTATTACGATATAACGTATAACGTTATATACTATTACTATATATCGTATAACGTTATATACTATAACGATATAACGTATAACGTTATATACTATAACGATATAACGTATAACGTTATGTAGTATTACGACATAACGTATAACGTTATATACGATAACGATGTAACGTATAACGTTATGTGCGATAACGATATAACGTATAACGTTATATACTATAACGATATAACGTATAACGTTATGTAGTATTACGATATAACGTATAACGTTATATACGATAACGATACAACGTATAACGTTATATACTATAACGATATAACGTATAACGTTATATACTATAACGATATAACGTATAACGTTATATACTATTACGATATAACGTATAACGTTATATACTATTACGATACAACGTATAACGTTATATACTATTACTATATATCGTATAACGTTATATACTATATCGATATAACGTATAACGTTATATCCTATATCGATATAACGTATAGCGTTATATACTATATCGATATAACGTATAACGTTATATACGATAACGATACAACGTATAACGTTATATACGATAACGATACAACGTATAACGTTATATGCTATAACGATATAACGTATAACGTTATATACTATAACGATATAACGTATAACGTTATGTAGTATTACGATATAACGTATAACGTTATATACTATTACTATATATCGTATAACGTTATATACTATAACGATATAACGTATAACGTTATATACTATAACGATATAACGTATAACGTTATGTAGTATTACGACATAACGTATAACGTTATATACGATAACGATATAACGTATAACGTTATGTACGATAACGATATAACGTATAACGTTATATACTATAACGATATAACGTATAACGTTATGTAGTATTACGATATAACGTATAACGTTATATACTATAACGATATAACGTATAACGTTATGTAGTATTACGACATAACGTATAACGTTATGTACGATAACGATATAACGTATAACGTTATATACTATAACGATATAACGTATAACGTTATGTAGTATTACGATATAACGTATAACGTTATATACTATATCGATATAACGTATAGCGTTATATACTATATCGATATAACGTAGAACGTTATATACTATATCGATATAACGTATAACGTTATATACTATAACGATGTAACGTAGAACGTTATATACTATATCGATATAACGTATAACGTTATATACGATAACGATACAACGTATAACGTTATATACTATAACGATATAACGTATAACGTTATATACTATAACGATATAACGTATAACGTTATGATGTATTACGACATAACGTATAACGTTATATACTATAACTATATAACGTATAACGTTATGTAGTATTACGATATAACGTATAACGTTATGTAGTATTACGACATAACGTATAACGTTATATACGATAACGATATAACGTATAACGTTATGTAGTATTACGATATAACGTATAACGTTATATACTATTACTATATATCGTATAACGTTATATACTATAACGATATAACGTATAACGTTATATACTATAACGATATAACGTATAACGTTATGTAGTATTACGACATAACGTATAACGTTATATACGATAACGATGTAACGTATAACGTTATGTACGATAACGATATAACGTATAACGTTATATACTATAACGATATAACGTATAACGTTATGTAGTATTACGATATAACGTATAACGTTATATACGATAACGATACAACGTATAACGTTATATACTATAACGATATAACGTATAACGTTATATACTATAACGATATAACGTATAACGTTATATACTATTACGATATAACGTATAACGTTATATACTATTACGATACAACGTATAACGTTATATACTATTACTATATATCGTATAACGTTATATACTATATCGATATAACGTATAACGTTATATACTATATCGATATAACGTATAGCGTTATATACTATATCGATATAACGTATAACGTTATATACGATAACGATACAACGTATAACGTTATATACGATAACGATACAACGTATAACGTTATATGCTATAACGATATAACGTATAACGTTATATACTATAACGATATAACGTATATCGTTATGTAGTATTACGATATAACGTATAACGTTATATACTATTACTATATATCGTATAACGTTATATACTATAACGATATAACGTATAACGTTATATACTATAACGATATAACGTATAACGTTATGTAGTATTACGACATAACGTATAACGTTATATACGATAACGATATAACGTATAACGTTATGTACGATAACGATATAACGTATAACGTTATATACTATAACGATATAACGTATAACGTTATGTAGTATTACGATATAACGTATAACGTTATATACTATAACGATATAACGTATAACGTTATGTAGTATTACGACATAACGTATAACGTTATACACGATAACGATATAACGTATAACGTTATACACGATAACGATATAATGTATAACGTTATATACTATATCGATATATCGTATAACGTTATATACTATATCGATATAACGTATAACGTTATATACTATATCGATATAACGTATAGCGTTATATACTATATCGATATAACGTATAACGTTATATACTATATCGATATAACGTATAGCGTTATGTAGTATTTCGACATAACGTATAACGTTATATACGATAACGATATAACGTATAACGTTATATACTATAACTATATAACGTATAACGTTATGTAGTATTACGATATAACGTATAACGTTATATAATATTACTATATATCGTATAACGTTATATACTATAACGATATAACGTATAACGTTATATACTATAACGATATAACGTATAACGTTATGTAGTATTACGACATAACGTATAACGTTATATACGATAACGATATAACGTATAACGTTATGTACGATAACGATATAACGTATAACGTTATATACTATAACGATATAACGTATAACGTTATGTAGTATTACGATATAACGTATAACGTTATATACTATAACGATATAACGTATAACGTTATATACTATTACGATATAACGTATAACGTTATGTAGTATTACGACATAACGTATGACGTTATATACGATAACGATATAACGTATAACGTTATATACGATAACGATATAACGTATAACGTTATATACGATAGCGATACAACGTATAACGTTATATACTATAACGATATAACGTATAACGTTATGTAGTATTACGACATAACGTATAACGTTATATACGATAACGATATAACGTATAACGTTATGTACGATTACGATATAACGTATAACGTTATATACTATAACGATATAACGTATAACGTTATGTAGTATTACGATATAACGTATAACGTTATATACTATTACTATATATCGTATAACGTTATATACTATATCGATATAACGTATAACGTTATATACTATATCGATATAACGTATAGCGTTATATACTATATCGATATAACGTAGAACGTTATATACTATATCGATATAACGTATAACGTTATATACTATAACGATGTAACGTAGAACGTTATATACTATATCGATATAACGTATAACGTTATATACGATAACGATACAACGTATAACGTTATATGCTATAACGATATAAGGTATAACGTTATATACTATAACGATATAACGTATAACGTTATGTTGTATTACGACATAACGTATAACGTTATATACTATAACTATATAACGTATAACGTTATGTAGTATTACGATATAACGTATAACGTTATATACTATAACGATATAACGTATAACGTTATATACTATTACGATATAACGTATAACGTTATGTAGTATTACGACATAACGTATGACGTTATATACGATAACGATATAACGTATAACGTTATATACGATAGCGATACAACGTATAACGTTATATACTATAACGATATAACGTATAACGTTATGTAGTATTACGACATAACGTATAACGTTATATACGATAACGATATAACGTATAACGTTATGTACGATTACGATATAACGTATAACGTTATATACTATAACGATATAACGTATAACGTTATGTAGTATTACGATATAACGTATAACGTTATATACTATTACTATATATCGTATAACGTTATATACTATATCGATATAACGTATAACGTTATATACTATATCGATATAACGTATAGCGTTATATACTATATCCATATAACGTATAACGTTATATACTATATCGATATAACGTATAGCGTTATGTAGTATTTCGACATAACGTATAACGTTATATACGATAACGATTTAACGTATAACGTTATATACTATATCGTTATAACGTATAACGTTATATACGATAACGATATAACGTATAACGTTATATACGATAACGATACAACGTATAACTTTATATACTATAACGATATAACGTATAACGTTATATACTATAACGATATAACGTATAACGTTATGTAGTATTACGACATAACGTATAACGTTATACACGATAACGATATAACGTATAACGTTATATACTATATCGATATATCGTATAACGTTATATACTATATCGATATAGCGTATAACGTTATATACTATATCGATATAACGTATAGCGTTATATACTATATCGATATAACGTATAGCGTTATGTAGTATTTCGACATAACGTATAACGTTATATACGATAACGATATAACGTATAACGTTATATACTATATCGATATAACGTATAACGTTATATACGATAACGATATAACGTATAACGTTATATACGATAACGATACAACGTATAACGTTATATACTATAACGATATAACGTATAACGTTATATACTATAACGATATAACGTATAACGTTATGTAGTATTACGACATAACGTATAACGTTATACACGATAACGATATAACGTATAACGTTATATACTATATCGATATATCGTATAACGTTATATACTATATCGATATAACGTATAACGTTATATACTATATCGATATAACGTATAGCGTTATATACTATATCGATATAACGTATAACGTTATATACTATATCGATATAACGTATAGCGTTATGTAGTATTTCGACATAACGTATAACGTTATATACGATAACGATACAACGTATAACGTTATATACTATAACGATATAACGTATAACGTTATATACTATAACGATATAACGTATAACGTTATGATGTATTACGACATAACGTATAACGTTATATACTATAACTATATAACGTATAACGTTATGTAGTATTACGATATAACGTATAACGTTATGTAGTATTACGACATAACGTATAACGTTATATACGATAACGATATAACGTATAACGTTATGTAGTATTACGATATAACGTATAACGTTATATACTATTACTATATATCGTATAACGTTATATACTATAACGATATAACGTATAACGTTATATACTATAACGATATAACGTATAACGTTATGTAGTATTACGACATAACGTATAACGTTATATACGATAACGATGTAACGTATAACGTTATGTACGATAACGATATAACGTATAACGTTATATACTATAACGATATAACGTATAACGTTATGTAGTATTACGATATAACGTATAACGTTATATACGATAACGATACAACGTATAACGTTATATACTATAACGATATAACGTATAACGTTATATACTATAACGATATAACGTATAACGTTATATACTATTACGATATAACGTATAACGTTATATACTATTACGATACAACGTATAACGTTATATACTATTACTATATATCGTATAACGTTATATACTATATCGATATAACGTATAACGTTATATACTATATCGATATAACGTATAGCGTTATATACTATATCGATATAACGTATAACGTTATATACGATAACGATACAACGTATAACGTTATATACGATAACGATACAACGTATAACGTTATATGCTATAACGATATAACGTATAACGTTATATACTATAACGATATAACGTATAACGTTATGTAGTATTACGATATAACGTATAACGTTATATACTATTACTATATATCGTATAACGTTATATACTATAACGATATAACGTATAACGTTATATACTATAACGATATAACGTATAACGTTATGTAGTATTACGACATAACGTATAACGTTATATACGATAACGATATAACGTATAACGTTATGTACGATAACGATATAACGTATAACGTTATATACTATAACGATATAACGTATAACGTTATGTAGTATTACGATATAACGTATAACGTTATATACTATAACGATATAACGTATAACGTTATGTAGTATTACGACATAACGTATAACGTTATACACGATAACGATATAACGTATAACGTTATACACGATAACGATATAATGTATAACGTTATATACTATATCGATATATCGTATAACGTTATATACTATATCGATATAACGTATAACGTTATATACTATATCGATATAACGTATAGCGTTATATACTATATCGATATAACGTATAACGTTATATACTATATCGATATAACGTATAGCGTTATGTAGTATTTCGACATAACGTATAACGTTATATACGATAATGAAATAACGTATAACGTTATGTAGTATTACGATATAAGGTATAGCGTTATATACTAGATCGATATAACGTATAACGTTATATACGATAACGATATAACGTATAACGTTATATGCGATAACGATATAACGTATAACGTTATATACTATATCGATATATCGTATAACGTTATATACGATAACGATATAACGTATAACGTTATATACGATAACGATACAACGTATAACGTTATATACTATAACGATATAACGTATAACGTTATATACTATAACGATATAACGTATAACGTTATGTAGTATTGCGACATAACGTATAACGTTATACACGATAACGATATAACGTATAACGTTATATACTATATCGATATAACGTATAACGTTATATACGATAACGATATAACGTATAACGTTATATACTATATCGATATAACGTATAGCGTTATGTAGTATTACGACACAACGTATAACGTTATATACGATAACGATATAACGTATAACGTTATATACTATATCGATATAACGTATAACGTTATATACGATAACGATATAACGTATAACGTTATATACGGTAACAATATAACGTATAACGTTATATACGATAACGATATAACGTATCACGTTATATACTATATCGATACAACGTATAACGTTATATACTATAACGATATAACGTATAACGTTATGTAGTATTACGACATAACGTATAACGTTATAAACGATAACGATATAACGTATAACGTTATATACTATATCGATATTACGCATAACGTTATATACGATAATGAAATAACGTATAACGTTATGTAGTATTACGATATAAGGTATGGCGTTATATACTATATCGATATAACGTATAACGTTAAATACGATAACGATATAACGTATAACGTTATATACGATAACGATATAACGTATAACGTTATATACTATAACGATACAACGTATAACGTTATATACGATAACGATATAACGTATAACGTTATGTGGTATTACGATATAACGCATTACGTTATATACGATAACGATATAACGTATAACGTTATATACTATAACGATATAACGTATAGCGTTATGCTGTATTACGACATAACGTATAACGTTATATACGATAACGGTATAACGTATAACGTTATATACTATATCGATATAACGTATAACGTTATATACGATAACGATATAACGTATAACGTTATATACGATAACGATATAACGTATAACGTTATATACTATATCGATATAACGTATAGCGTTATGTAGTATTACGACATAACGTATAACGTTATATACGATAACGATATAACGTATAACGTTATATACTATATCGATATAACGTATAACGTTATATACGATAACGATATAACGTATAACGTTATATACGATAACGATATAACGTATAACGTTATATACTATAACGATACAACGTATAACGTTATATACTATAACGATATAACGTATAACGTTATGTAGCATTACGACATAACGTATAACGTTATATACGATAACGATATAACGTATAACGTTATATACTATATCGATATAACGCATAACGTTATATACGATAATGAAATAACGTATAACGTTATGTAGTATTACGATATAAGGTATAGCGTTATATACTATATCGATATAACGTATAACGTTATATCCTATATCGATATAACGTATAACGTTATATACTATATCGATATAACGTATAGCGTTATATACTATATCGATATAACGTATAACGTTATATACTATATCGATATAACGTATAGCGTTATGTAGTATTTCGACATAACGTATAACGTTATATACGATAACGATATAACGTATAACGTTATATACGATAACGATACAACGTATAACGTTATATACTATAACGATATAACGTATAACGTTATATACTATAACGATATAACGTATAACGTTATATACTATTACGATATAACGTATAACGTTATATACTATTACGATACAACGTATAACGTTATATACTATTACTATATATCGTATAACGTTATATACTATATCGATATAACGTATAACGTTATATACTATATCGATATAACGTATAGCGTTATATACTATATCGATATAACGTATAACGTTATATACGATAACGATACAACGTATAACGTTATATACGATAACGATACAACGTATAACGTTATATGCTATAACGATATAACGTATAACGTTATATACTATAACGATATAACGTATAACGTTATGTAGTATTACGATATAACGTATAACGTTATATACTATTACTATATATCGTATAACGTTATATACTATAACGATATAACGTATAACGTTATATACTATAACGATATAACGTATAACGTTATGTAGTATTACGACATAACGTATAACGTTATATACGATAACGATATAACGTATAACGTTATGTACGATAACGATATAACGTATAACGTTATATACTATAACGATATAACGTATAACGTTATGTAGTATTACGATATAACGTATAACGTTATATACTATAACGATATAACGTATAACGTTATGTAGTATTACGACATAACGTATAACGTTATACACGATAACGATATAACGTATAACGTTATACACGATAACGATATAATGTATAACGTTATATACTATATCGATATATCGTATAACGTTATATACTATATCGATATAACGTATAACGTTATATACTATATCGATATAACGTATAGCGTTATATACTATATCGATATAACGTATAACGTTATATACTATATCGATATAACGTATAGCGTTATGTAGTATTTCGACATAACGTATAACGTTATATACGATAATGAAATAACGTATAACGTTATGTAGTATTACGATATAAGGTATAGCGTTATATACTAGATCGATATAACGTATAACGTTATATACGATAACGATATAACGTATAACGTTATATGCGATAACGATATAACGTATAACGTTATATACTATATCGATATATCGTATAACGTTATATACGATAACGATATAACGTATAACGTTATATACGATAACGATACAACGTATAACGTTATATACTATAACGATATAACGTATAACGTTATATACTATAACGATATAACGTATAACGTTATGTAGTATTGCGACATAACGTATAACGTTATACACGATAACGATATAACGTATAACGTTATATACTATATCGATATAACGTATAACGTTATATACGATAACGATATAACGTATAACGTTATATACTATATCGATATAACGTATAGCGTTATGTAGTATTACGACACAACGTATAACGTTATATACGATAACGATATAACGTATAACGTTATATACTATATCGATATAACGTATAACGTTATATACGATAACGATATAACGTATAACGTTATATACGGTAACAATATAACGTATAACGTTATATACGATAACGATATAACGTATCACGTTATATACTATATCGATACAACGTATAACGTTATATACTATAACGATATAACGTATAACGTTATGTAGTATTACGACATAACGTATAACGTTATAAACGATAACGATATAACGTATAACGTTATATACTATATCGATATAACGTATAACGTTATATACGATAACGATATAACGTATAACGTTATATACTATATCGATATAACGTATAGCGTTATGTAGTACTACGACACAACGTATAACGTTATATACGATAACGATATAACGTATAACGTTATATACTATATCGATATTACGCATAACGTTATATACGATAATGAAATAACGTATAACGTTATGTAGTATTACGATATAAGGTATGGCGTTATATACTATATCGATATAACGTATAACGTTAAATACGATAACGATATAACGTATAACGTTATATACGATAACGATATAACGTATAACGTTATATACTATAACGATACAACGTATAACGTTATATACGATAACGATATAACGTATAACGTTATGTGGTATTACGATATAACGCATTACGTTATATACGATAACGATATAACGTATAACGTTATATACTATAACGATATAACGTATAGCGTTATGCTGTATTACGACATAACGTATAACGTTATATACGATAACGGTATAACGTATAACGTTATATACTATATCGATATAACGTATAACGTTATATACGATAACGATATAACGTATAACGTTATATACGATAACGATATAACGTATAACGTTATATACTATATCGATATAACGTATAGCGTTATGTAGTATTACGACATAACGTATAACGTTATATACGATAACGATATAACGTATAACGTTATATACTATATCGATATAACGTATAACGTTATATACGATAACGATATAACGTATAACGTTATATACGATAACGATATAACGTATAACGTTATATACTATAACGATACAACGTATAACGTTATATACTATAACGATATAACGTATAACGTTATGTAGCATTACGACATAACGTATAACGTTATATACGATAACGATATAACGTATAACGTTATATACTATATCGATATAACGCATAACGTTATATACGATAATGAAATAACGTATAACGTTATGTAGTATTACGATATAAGGTATAGCGTTATATACTATATCGATATAACGTATAACGTTATATCCTATATCGATATAACGTATAACGTTATATACTATATCGATATAACGTATAGCGTTATATACTATATCGATATAACGTATAACGTTATATACTATATCGATATAACGTATAGCGTTATGTAGTATTTCGACATAACGTATAACGTTATATACGATAACGATATAACGTATAACGTTATATACGATAACGATACAACGTATAACGTTATATACTATAACGATATAACGTATAACGTTATATACTATAACGATATAACGTATAACGTTATGTAGTATTACGACATAACGTATAACGTTATACACGATAACGATATAACGTATAAAGTTATACACGATAACGATATAATGTATAACGTTATATACTATATCGATATAACGTATAGCGTTATGTAGTATTTCGACATAACGTATAACGTTATATACGATAACGATATAACGTATAACGTTATATACTATAACTATATAACGTATAACGTTATGTAGTATTACGATATAACGTATAACGTTATATACTATTACTATATATCGTATAATGTTATATACTATAACGATATAACGTATAACGTTATGTACTATAACGATATAACGTATAACGTTATGTAGTATTACGACATAACGTATAACGTTATATACGATAACGATATAACGTATAACGTTATGTACGATAACGATATAACGTATAACGTTATATACTATAACGATATAACGTATAACGTTATGTAGTATTACGATATAACGTATAACGTTATATACGATAACGATACAACGTATAACGTTATATACTATAACGATATAACGTATAACGTTATATACTATAACGATATAACGTATAACGTTATATACTATATCGATATAACGTATAACGTTATATACGATAACGATATAACGTATAACGTTATGTACGATAACGATATAACGTATAACGTTATATACTAAAACGATATAACGTATAACGTTATGTAGTATTACGATATAACGTATAACGTTATGTAGTTTTACGATATAACGTATAACGTTATGATGTATTACGATATAACGTATAACGTTATGATGTATTACGATATAACGTATAACGTTATATACTATATCGATATAACGTATAGCGTTATATACTATATCGTCATAACGTATAACGTTATATACGATACCGATATAACGTATAACGTTATATACTATATCGATATAACGTATAGCGTTATGTAGTATTACGACATAACGTATAACGTTATATACGATAACGATACAACGTGTAACGTTATATGCTATAACGATATAACGTATAACGTTATATACTATAACGATATAACGTATAACGTTATGTAGTATTACGACATAACGCATAACGTTATATACGATAACGATATAACGTATAACGTTATGTACGATAACGATATAACGTATAACGTTATATACGATAACGATATAACGTATAACGTTATATACTATATCGATATAACGTATAGCGTTATGTAGTATTACGACATAACGTATAACGTTATATACGATAACGATACAACGTGTAACGTTATATGCTATAACGATATAACGTATAACGTTATATACTATAACGATATAACGTATAACGTTATGTAGTATTACGACATAACGCATAACGTTATATACGATAACGATATAACGTATAACGTTATGTACGATAACGATATAACGTATAACGTTATATACTAAAACGATATAACGTATAACGTTATGTAGTATTACGATATAACGTATAACGTTATGTAGTTTTACGATATAACGTATAACGTTATATACTATTACTATATATCGTATAACGTTATATACTATATCGATATAACGTGTATCGTTATATACTATAACGATATAACGTACAACGTTATATACTATAACGGTATAACGTATAACGTTATATACTATATCGATATAACGTATAACGTTATATACTATATCGATATAACGTAGAACGTTATATACTATATCGATATAACGTATAACGTTATATACTATAACGATATAACGTGGAACGTTATATACTATATCGATATAACGTATAACGTTATATACGATAACGATACAACGTATAACGTTATATGCTATAACGATATAACGTATAACGTTATATACTATAACGATATAACGTATAACGTTATGTAGTATTACGACATAACGTATAACGTTATATACGATAACGATATAACGTATAACGTTATGTACGATAACGATATAACGTATAACGTTATATACTAAAACGATATAACGTATAACGTTATGTAGTATTACGATATAACGTATATCGTTATGCAGTATTACGATATAACGTATAACGTTATATACTATTACTATATATCGTATAACGTTATATACTATATCGATATAACGTCTAACGTTATATACTATATCGATATAACGTATAGCGTTATATACTATATCGATATAACGTATAACGTTATATACTATATCGATATAACGTATAGCGTTATATACTATATCCATATAACGTATAACGTTGTATACTATATCGATATAACGTATAGCGTTATGTAGTATTTCGACATAACGTATAACGTTATATACGATAACGATATAACGTATAACGTTATATACTATATCGATATAACGTATAACGTTATATACGATAACAATATAACGTATAACGTTATATACGATAACGATACAACGTATAACGTTATATACTATAACGATATAACGTATAACGTTATATACTATTACGATATAACGTATAACGTTATGTAGTATTACGACATAACGTATAACGTTATATACGATAACGATATAACGTATAACGTTATATACTATTACGATATAACGTATAACGTTATGTAGTATTACGACATAACGTATAACGTTATATACGATAACGATATAACGTATAACGTTATATACTATAACTATATAACGTATAACGTTATGTAGTATTACGATATAACGTATAACGTTATATACTATTACTATATATCGTATAACGTTATATACTATAACGATATAACGTATAACGTTATATACTATAACGATATAACGTATAACGTTATATACTATTACTATATATCGTATAACGTTATATACTATATCGATATAACGTATAACGTTATATACTATATCGATATAACGTGTAGCGTTATATACTATATCGATATAACGTATAACGTTATATACTATATCGATATAACGTATAACGTTATATACTATTACGATATAACGTATAACGTTATATACTATAACGATATAACGTATAACGTTATATACTATTACGATATAACGTATAACGTTATATACTATTACGATATAACGTATAACGTTATGTAGTATTACGACATAACGTATGACGTTATATACGATAACGATATAACGTATAACGTTATATACGATAACGATATAACGTATAACGTTATATACGATAACAATATAACGTATAACGTTATATACGATAACGATATAACGTATAACGTTATATACGATAACAATATAACGTATAACGTTATATACGATAACGATATAACGTATAACGTTATATACTATATCGATACAACGTATAACGTTATATACTATATCGATATAACGTATAGCGTTATGTAGTATTACGACATAACGTATAACGTTATATACTATATCGATATAACGTATAACGTTATATACGATAACGATATAACGTATAACGTTATTTACGATAACGATATAACGTATAACGTTATATACTATAACGATACAACGTATAACGTTATATACGAAAACGATATAACGTATAACGTTATGTGGTATTACGATAAAACGCATTACGTTATATACGATATCGATATAACGTATAACGTTATATACGATATCGATATAACGTATAACGTTATATACTATATCGATATAACGTATAGCGTTATGTAGTATTTCGACATAACGTATAACGTTATATACGATAACGGTATAACGTATAACGTTATATACTATATCGATATAACGTATAACGTTATATACGATAACGATATAACGTATAACGTTATATACTATTACGATATAACGTATAACGTTATGTAGTATTACGACATAACGTATGACGTTATATACGATAACGATATAACGTATAACGTTATATACGATAACGATATAACGTATAACGTTATATACGATAACAATATAACGTATAACGTTATATACGATTACGATATAACGTATAACGTTATATACTATATCGATACAACGTATAACGTTATATACTATATCGATATAACGTATAGCGTTATGTAGTATTACGACATAACGTATAACGTTATATACGATAACGATATAACGTATAACGTTATATACTATATCGATATAACGTATAACGTTATATACGATAACGATATAACGTATAACGTTATATACGATAACAATATAACGTATAACGTTATGTACGATAACGATATAACGTATAACGTTATATACTATATCGATATAACGTATAACGTTATATACTATAACGATATAACGTATAACGTTATGTAGTATTACGATATAACGTATAACGTTATATACTATTACTATATATCGTATAGCGTTATATACTATATCGATATAACGTATAACGTTATATCCTATATCGATATAACGTATAACGTTATATACTATATCGATATAACGTATAGCGTTATATACTATATCGATATAACGTATAACGTTATATACTATATCGATATAACGTATAGCGTTATGTAGTATTTCGACATAACGTATAACGTTATATACGATAACGATATAACGTATAACGTTATATACGATAACGATACAACGTATAACGTTATATACTATAACGATATAACGTATAACGTTATGTACTATAACGATATAACGTATAACGTTATGTAGTATTACGACATAACGTATAACGTTATATACGATAACGATATAACGTATAACGTTATATACTATATCGATATTACGCATAACGTTATATACGATAATGAAATAACGTATAACGTTATGTAGTATTACGATATAAGGTATAGCGTTATATACTATATCGATATAACGTATAACGTTATATACGATAACGATATAACGTATAACGTTATATACGATAACGATATAACGTATAACGTTATATACTATATCGATATAACGTATCACGTTATATACGATAACGATATAACGTATAACGTTATATACGATAACGATACAACGTATAACGTTATATACTATAACGATATAACGTATAACGTTATATACGATAACGATATAACGTATAACGTTATATACTATATCGATATAACGTATAGCGTTATGTAGTATTACGACATAACGTATAACGTTATATACGATAACGATATAACGTATAAGGTTATATACTATATCGATATAACGTATAACGTTATATACGATAACGATATAACGTATAACGTTATATACGATAACAATATAACGTATAACGTTATATACGATAACGATATAACGTATAACGTTATATACTATATCGATACAACGTATAACGTTATGTACTATAACGATATAACGTATAACGTTATGTAGTATTACGACATAACGTATAACGTTATATACGATAACGATATAACGTATAACGTTATATACGATAACAATATAACGTATAACGTTATATACGATAACGATATAACGTATAACGTTATATACTATATCGATACAACGTATAACGTTATATACTATATCGATATAACGTATAGCGTTATGTAGTATTACGACATAACGTATAACGTTATATACGATAACGATATAACGTATAACGTTATATACTATATCGATATAACGTATAACGTTATATACGATAACGATATAACGTATAACGTTATTTACGATAACGATATAACATAACGTTATATACTATAACGATACAACGTATAACGTTATATACGAAAACGATATAACGTATAACGTTATGTGGTATTGCGATAAAACGCATTACGTTATATACGATATCGATATAACGTATAACGTTATATACTATATCGATATAACGTATAGCGTTATGTAGTATTTCGACATAACGTATAACGTTATATACGATAACGGTATAACGTATAACGTTATATACTATATCGATATAACGTATAACGTTATATACGATAACGATATAACGTATAACGTTATATACGATAACGATATAACGTATAACGTTATATACGATAACGATATAACGTATAACGTTATATACTATATCGATATAACGTATAGCGTTATGTAGTATTACGACATAACGTATAACGTTATATACGATAACGATATAACGTATAACGTTATGTAGTATTACGATATAACGTATAACGTTATATACTATATCGATATAACGTATAGCGTTATATACTATATCGTCATAACGTATAACGTTATATACGATACCGATATAACGTATAACGTTATATACTATATCGATATAACGTATAGCGTTATGTAGTATTACGACATAACGTATAACGTTATATACGATAACGATACAACGTGTAACGTTATATGCTATAACGATATAACGTATAACGTTATATACTATAACGATATAACGTATAACGTTATGTAGTATTACGACATAACGTATAACGTTATATACGATAACGATATAACGTATAACGTTATGTACGATAACGATATAACGTATAACGTTATATACTAAAACGATATAACGTATAACGTTATGTAGTATTACGATATAACGTATAACGTTATGTAGTTTTACGATATAACGTATAACGTTATATACTATTACTATATATCGTATAACGTTATATACTATATCGATATAACGTGTATCGTTATATACTATAACGATATAACGTACAACGTTATATACTATAACGATATAACGTATAACGTTATGTAGTATTACGACATAACGTATAACATTATATACTATTACGATATAACGTATAACGTTATGTAGTATTACGACATAACGTATGACGTTATATACGATAACGATATAACGTATAACGTTATATACGGTAACGATATAACGTATAACGTTATATACGATAACGATACAACGTATAACGTTATATACTATAACGATATAACGTATAACGTTATTTACTATAACGATATAACGTATAATGTTATGTAGTATTACGACATAACGTATAACGTTATATACGATAACGATATAACGTATAACGTTATGTACGATAACGATATAACGTATAACGTTATATACTATAACGATATAACGTATAACGTTATGTAGTATTACGATATAACGTATAACGATATATACTATTACTATATATCGTATAACGTTATATACTATATCGATATAACGTATAACGTTATATACTATATCGATATAACGTATAGCGTTATATACTATATCGATATAACGTAGAACGTTATATACTATATCGATATAACGTATAACGTTATATACTATAACGATGTAACGTAGAACGTTATATACTATATCGATATAACGTATAACGTTATATACGATAACGATACAACGTATAACGTTATATGCTATAACGATATAACGTATAACGTTATATACTATAACTATATAACGTATAACGTTATGTAGTATTACGATATAACGTATAACGTTATGTAGTATTACGACATAACGTATAACGTTATATACGATAACGATATAACGTATAACGTTATGTAGTATTACAATATAACGTATAACGTTATATACTATTACTATATATCGTATAACGTTATATACTATAACGATATAACGTATAACGTTATATACTATATCGATATAACGTATAACGTTATATACTATTACGATATAACGTATAACGTTATATACTATAACGATATAACGTATAACGTTATATACTATTACGATATAACGTATAACGTTATGTAGTATTACGACATAACGTATAACGTTATATACGATAACGATATAACGTATAACGTTATATACTATAACTATATAACGTATAACGTTATGTAGTATTACGATATAACGTATAACGTTATATACTATTACTATATATCGTATAACGTTATATACTATAACGATATAACGTATAACGTTATATACTATAACGATATAACGTATAACGTTATATACTATAACGATATAACGTATAACGTTATGTAGTATTACGACATAACGTATAACGTTATATACGATAACGATATAACGTATAACGTTATGTACGATAACGATATAACGTATAACGTTATATACTATAACGATATAACGTATAACGTTATGTAGTATTACGATATAACGTATAACGTTATATACGATAACGATACAACGTATAACGTTATATACTATAACGATATAACGCATAACGTTATATACTATAAGGATATAACGTATAACGTTATATACTATTACGATATAACGTATAACGTTATATACTATTACGATACAACGTATAACGTTATATACTATTACTATATATCGTATAACGTTATATACTATATCGATATAACGTATAACGTTATATACTATATCGATATAACGTGTAGCGTTATATACTATATCGATATAACGTATAACGTTATATACTATATCGATATAACGTATAACGTTATATACTATTACGATATAACGTATAACGTTATATACTATAACGATATAACGTATAACGTTATATACTATTACGATATAACGTATAACGTTATGTAGTATTACGACATAACGTATGACGTTATATACGATAACGATATAACGTATAACGTTATATACGATAACGATATAACGTATAACGTTATATACGATAACGATATAACGTATAACGTTATATACTATATCGATACAACGTATAACGTTATATACTATATCGATATAACGTATAGCGTTATGTAGTATTACGACATAACGTATAACGTTATATACGATAACGATATAACGTATAACGTTATATACTATATCGATATAACGTATAACGTTATATACGATAACGATATAACGTATAACGTTATTTACGATAACGATATAACATAACGTTATATACTATAACGATACAACGTATAACGTTATATACGAAAACGATATAACGTATAACGTTATGTGGTATTGCGATAAAACGCATTACGTTATATACGATATCGATATAACGTATAACGTTATATACTATATCGATATAACGTATAGCGTTATGTAGTATTTCGACATAACGTATAACGTTATATACGATAACGGTATAACGTATAACGTTATATACTATATCGATATAACGTATAACGTTATATACGATAACGATATAACGTATAACGTTATATACGATAACGATATAACGTATAACGTTATATACGATAACGATATAACGTATAACGTTATATACTATATCGATATAACGTATAGCGTTATGTAGTATTACGACATAACGTATAACGTTATATACGATAACGATATAACGTATAACGTTATGTAGTATTACGATATAACGTATAACGTTATATACTATATCGATATAACGTATAGCGTTATATACTATATCGTCATAACGTATAACGTTATATACGATACCGATATAACGTATAACGTTATATACTATATCGATATAACGTATAGCGTTATGTAGTATTACGACATAACGTATAACGTTATATACGATAACGATACAACGTGTAACGTTATATGCTATAACGATATAACGTATAACGTTATATACTATAACGATATAACGTATAACGTTATGTAGTATTACGACATAACGTATAACGTTATATACGATAACGATATAACGTATAACGTTATGTACGATAACGATATAACGTATAACGTTATATACTAAAACGATATAACGTATAACGTTATGTAGTATTACGATATAACGTATAACGTTATGTAGTTTTACGATATAACGTATAACGTTATATACTATTACTATATATCGTATAACGTTATATACTATATCGATATAACGTGTATCGTTATATACTATAACGATATAACGTACAACGTTATATACTATAACGATATAACGTATAACGTTATGTAGTATTACGACATAACGTATAACATTATATACTATTACGATATAACGTATAACGTTATGTAGTATTACGACATAACGTATGACGTTATATACGATAACGATATAACGTATAACGTTATATACGGTAACGATATAACGTATAACGTTATATACGATAACGATACAACGTATAACGTTATATACTATAACGATATAACGTATAACGTTATATACTATAACGATATAACGTATAATGTTATGTAGTATTACGACATAACGTATAACGTTATATACGATAACGATATAACGTATAACGTTATGTACGATAACGATATAACGTATAACGTTATATACTATAACGATATAACGTATAACGTTATGTAGTATTACGATATAACGTATAACGATATATACTATTACTATATATCGTATAACGTTATATACTATATCGATATAACGTATAACGTTATATACTATATCGATATAACGTATAGCGTTATATACTATATCGATATAACGTAGAACGTTATATACTATATCGATATAACGTATAACGTTATATACTATAACGATGTAACGTAGAACGTTATATACTATATCGATATAACGTATAACGTTATATACGATAACGATACAACGTATAACGTTATATGCTATAACGATATAACGTATAACGTTATATACTATAACTATATAACGTATAACGTTATGTAGTATTACGATATAACGTATAACGTTATGTAGTATTACGACATAACGTATAACGTTATATACGATAACGATATAACGTATAACGTTATGTAGTATTACAATATAACGTATAACGTTATATACTATTACTATATATCGTATAACGTTATATACTATAACGATATAACGTATAACGTTATATACTATATCGATATAACGTATAACGTTATATACTATTACGATATAACGTATAACGTTATATACTATAACGATATAACGTATAACGTTATATACTATTACGATATAACGTATAACGTTATGTAGTATTACGACATAACGTATAACGTTATATACGATAACGATATAACGTATAACGTTATATACTATAACTATATAACGTATAACGTTATGTAGTATTACGATATAACGTATAACGTTATATACTATTACTATATATCGTATAACGTTATATACTATAACGATATAACGTATAACGTTATATACTATAACGATATAACGTATAACGTTATATACTATAACGATATAACGTATAACGTTATGTAGTATTACGACATAACGTATAACGTTATATACGATAACGATATAACGTATAACGTTATGTACGATAACGATATAACGTATAACGTTATATACTATAACGATATAACGTATAACGTTATGTAGTATTACGATATAACGTATAACGTTATATACGATAACGATACAACGTATAACGTTATATACTATAACGATATAACGCATAACGTTATATACTATAAGGATATAACGTATAACGTTATATACTATTACGATATAACGTATAACGTTATATACTATTACGATACAACGTATAACGTTATATACTATTACTATATATCGTATAACGTTATATACTATATCGATATAACGTATAACGTTATATACTATATCGATATAACGTGTAGCGTTATATACTATATCGATATAACGTATAACGTTATATACTATATCGATATAACGTATAACGTTATATACTATTACGATATAACGTATAACGTTATATACTATAACGATATAACGTATAACGTTATATACTATTACGATATAACGTATAACGTTATGTAGTATTACGACATAACGTATGACGTTATATACGATAACGATATAACGTATAACGTTATATACGATAACGATATAACGTATAACGTTATATACGATAACAATATAACGTATAACGTTATATACGATAACGATATAACGTATAACGTTATATACGATAACAATATAACGTATAACGTTATATACGATAACGATATAACGTATAACGTTATATGCTATATCGATACAACGTATAACGTTATATACTATATCGATATAACGTATAGCGTTATGTAGTATTACGACATAACGTATAACGTTATATACTATATCGATATAACGTATAACGTTATATACTATAACGATATAACGTATAACGTTATGTAGTATTACGATATAACGTATAACGTTATATACTATTACTATATATCGTATAGCGTTATATACTATATCGATATAACGTATAACGTTATATCCTATATCGATATAACGTATAACGTTATATACTATATCGATATAACGTATAGCGTTATATACTATATCGATATAACGTATAACGTTATATACTATATCGATATAACGTATAGCGTTATGTAGTATTTCGACATAACGTATAACGTTATATACGATAACGATATAACGTATAACGTTATATACGATAACGATACAACGTATAACGTTATATACTATAACGATATAACGTATAACGTTATGTACTATAACGATATAACGTATAACGTTATGTAGTATTACGACATAACGTATAACGTTATATACGATAACGATATAACGTATAACGTTATATACTATATCGATATTACGCATAACGTTATATACGATAATGAAATAACGTATAACGTTATGTAGTATTACGATATAAGGTATAGCGTTATATACTATATCGATATAACGTATAACGTTATATACTATATCGATACAACGTATAACGTTATGTACTATAACGATATAACGTATAACGTTATGTAGTATTACGACATAACGTATAACGTTATATACGATAACGATATAACGTATAACGTTATATACGATAACAATATAACGTATAACGTTATATACGATAACGATATAACGTATAACGTTATATACTATATCGATACAACGTATAACGTTATATACTATATCGATATAACGTATAGCGTTATGTAGTATTACGACATAACGTATAACGTTATATACGATAACGATATAACGTATAACGTTATATACTATATCGATATAACGTATAACGTTATATACGATAACGATATAACGTATAACGTTATTTACGATAACGATATAACATAACGTTATATACTATAACGATACAACGTATAACGTTATATACGAAAACGATATAACGTATAACGTTATGTGGTATTACGATAAAACGCATTACGTTATATACGATATCGATATAACGTATAACGTTATATACTATATCGATATAACGTATAGCGTTATGTAGTATTTCGACATAACGTATAACGTTATATACGATAACGGTATAACGTATAACGTTATATACTATATCGATATAACGTATAACGTTATATACGATAACGATATAACGTATAACGTTATATACGATAACGATATAACGTATAACGTTATATACGATAACGATATAACGTATAACGTTATATACTATATCGATATAACGTATAGCGTTATGTAGTATTACGACATAACGTATAACGTTATATACGATAACGATATAACGTATAACGTTATGTAGTATTACGATATAACGTATAACGTTATATACTATATCGATATAACGTATAGCGTTATATACTATATCGTCATAACGTATAACGTTATATACGATACCGATATAACGTATAACGTTATATACTATATCGATATAACGTATAGCGTTATGTAGTATTACGACATAACGTATAACGTTATATACGATAACGATACAACGTGTAACGTTATATGCTATAACGATATAACGTATAACGTTATATACTATAACGATATAACGTATAACGTTATGTAGTATTACGACATAACGTATAACGTTATATACGATAACGATATAACGTATAACGTTATGTACGATAACGATATAACGTATAACGTTATATACTAAAACGATATAACGTATAACGTTATGTAGTATTACGATATAACGTATAACGTTATGTAGTTTTACGATATAACGTATAACGTTATATACTATTACTATATATCGTATAACGTTATATACTATATCGATATAACGTGTATCGTTATATACTATAACGATATAACGTACAACGTTATATACTATAACGATATAACGTATAACGTTATGTAGTATTACGACATAACGTATAACATTATATACTATTACGATATAACGTATAACGTTATGTAGTATTACGACATAACGTATGACGTTATATACGATAACGATATAACGTATAACGTTATATACGGTAACGATATAACGTATAACGTTATATACGATAACGATACAACGTATAACGTTATATACTATAACGATATAACGTATAACGTTATATACTATAACGATATAACGTATAATGTTATGTAGTATTACGACATAACGTATAACGTTATATACGATAACGATATAACGTATAACGTTATGTACGATAACGATATAACGTATAACGTTATATACTATAACGATATAACGTATAACGTTATGTAGTATTACGATATAACGTATAACGATATATACTATTACTATATATCGTATAACGTTATATACTATATCGATATAACGTATAACGTTATATACTATATCGATATAACGTATAGCGTTATATACTATATCGATATAACGTAGAACGTTATATACTATATCGATATAACGTATAACGTTATATACTATAACGATGTAACGTAGAACGTTATATACTATATCGATATAACGTATAACGTTATATACGAATACTATACAACGTATAACGTTATATGCTATAACGATATAACGTATAACGTTATATACTATAACTATATAACGTATAACGTTATGTAGTATTACGATATAACGTATAACGTTATGTAGTATTACGACATAACGTATAACGTTATATACGATAACGATATAACGTATAACGTTATGTAGTATTACAATATAACGTATAACGTTATATACTATTACTATATATCGTATAACGTTATATACTATAACGATATAACGTATAACGTTATATACTATATCGATATAACGTATAACGTTATATACTATTACGATATAACGTATAACGTTATATACTATAACGATATAACGTATAACGTTATATACTATTACGATATAACGTATAACGTTATGTAGTATTACGACATAACGTATAACGTTATATACGATAACGATATAACGTATAACGTTATATACTATAACTATATAACGTATAACGTTATGTAGTATTACGATATAACGTATAACGTTATATACTATTACTATATATCGTATAACGTTATATACTATAACGATATAACGTATAACGTTATATACTATAACGATATAACGTATAACGTTATATACTATAACGATATAACGTATAACGTTATGTAGTATTACGACATAACGTATAACGTTATATACGATAACGATATAACGTATAACGTTATGTACGATAACGATATAACGTATAACGTTATATACTATAACGATATAACGTATAACGTTATGTAGTATTACGATATAACGTATAACGTTATATACGATAACGATACAACGTATAACGTTATATACTATAACGATATAACGCATAACGTTATATACTATAACGATATAACGTATAACGTTATATACTATTACGATATAACGTATAACGTTATATACTATTACGATACAACGTATAACGTTATATACTATTACTATATATCGTATAACGTTATATACTATATCGATATAACGTATAACGTTATATACTATATCGATATAACGTGTAGCGTTATATACTATATCGATATAACGTATAACGTTATATACTATATCGATATAACGTATAACGTTATATACTATTACGATATAACGTATAACGTTATATACGATAACAATATAACGTATAACGTTATATACGATAACGATATAACGTATAACGTTATATACGATAACAATATAACGTATAACGTTATATACGATAACGATATAACGTATAACGTTATATACTATAACGATATAACGTATAACGTTATATACTATTACGATATAACGTATAACGTTATATACTATTACGATACAACGTATAACGTTATATACTATTACTATATATCGTATAACGTTATATACTATAACGATATAACGTATAACGTTATATACTATTACGATATAACGTATAACGTTATGTAGTATTACGACATAACGTATGACGTTATATACGATAACGATATAACGTATAACGTTATATACGATAACGATATAACGTATAACGTTATATACGATAACAATATAACGTATAACGTTATATACGATAACGATATAACGTATAACGTTATATACGATAACAATATAACGTATAACGTTATATACGATAACGATATAACGTATAACGTTATATGCTATATCGATACAACGTATAACGTTATATACTATATCGATATAACGTATAGCGTTATGTAGTATTACGACATAACGTATAACGTTATATACTATATCGATATATCGTATAACGTTATATACGATAACGATATAACGTATAACGTTATTTACGATAACGATATAACGTATAACGTTATATACTATAACGATACAACGTATAACGTTATATACGAAAACGATATAACGTATAACGTTATGTGGTATTACGATAAAACGCATTACGTTATATACGATATCGATATAACGTATAACGTTATATACGATATCGATATAACGTATAACGTTATATACTATATCGATATAACGTATAGCGTTATGTAGTATTTCGACATAACGTATAACGTTATATACGATAACGGTATAACGTATAACGTTATATACTATATCGATATAACGTATAACGTTATATACGATAACGATATAACGTATAACGTTATATACTATTACGATATAACGTATAACGTTATGTAGTATTACGACATAACGTATGACGTTATATACGATAACGATATAACGTATAACGTTATATACGATAACGATATAACGTATAACGTTATATACGATAACAATATAACGTATAACGCTATATACGATTACGATATAACGTATAACGTTATATACTATATCGATACAACGTATAACGTTATATACTATATCGATATAACGTATAGCGTTATGTAGTATTACGACATAACGTATAACGTTATATACGATAACGATATAACGTATAACGTTATATACTATATCGATATAACGTATAACGTTATATACGATAACGATATAACGTATAACGTTATATACGATAACAATATAACGTATAACGTTATATACGATAACGATATAACGTATAACGTTATATACTATATCGATATAACGTATAACGTTATATACTATAACGATATAACGTATAACAGTATGTAGTATTACGATATAACGTATAACGTTATATACTATTACTATATATCGTATAGCGTTATATACTATATCGATATAACGTATAACGTTATATCCTATATCGATATAACGTATAACGTTATATACTATATCGATATAACGTATAGCGTTATATACTATATCGATATAACGTATAACGTTATATACTATATCGATATAACGTATAGCGTTATGTAGTATTTCGACATAACGTATAACGTTATATACGATAACGATATAACGTATAACGTTATATACGATAACGATACAACGTATAACGTTATATACTATAACGATATAACGTATAACGTTATGTACTATAACGATATAACGTATAACGTTATGTAGTATTACGACATAACGTATAACGTTATATACGATAACGATATAACGTATAACGTTATATACTATATCGATATTACGCATAACGTTATATACGATAATGAAATAACGTATAACGTTATGTAGTATTACGATATAAGGTATAGCGTTATATACTATATCGATATAACGTATAACGTTATATACGATAACGATATAACGTATAACGTTATATACGATAACGATATAACGTATAACGTTATATACTATATCGATATAACGTATCACGTTATATACGATAACGATATAACGTATAACGTTATATACGATAACGATACAACGTATAACGTTATATACTATAACGATATAACGTATAACGTTATATACGATAACGATATAACGTATAACGTTATATACTATATCGATATAACGTATAGCGTTATGTAGTATTACGACATAACGTATAACGTTATATACGATAACGATATAACGTATAACGTTATATACTATATCGATATAACGTATAACGTTATATACGATAACGATATAACGTATAACGTTATATACGATAACGATATAACGTATAACGTTATATACTATATCGATACAACGTATAACGTTATATACTATATCGATATAACGTATAGCGTTATGTAGTATTACGACATAACGTATAACGTTATATACGATAACGATATAACGTATAACGTTATATACTATATCGATATAACGTATAACGTTATATACGATAACGATATAACGTATAACGTTATTTACGATAACGATATAACGTATAACGTTATATACTATAACGATACAACGTATAACGTTATATACGAAAACGATATAACGTATAACGTTATGTGGTATTACGATAAAACGCATTATGTTATATACGATATCGATATAACGTATAACGTTATATACTATATCGATATAACGTATAGCGTTATGTAGTATTTCGACATAACGTATAACGTTATATACGATAACGGTATAACGTATAACGTTATATACTATATCGATATAACGTATAACGTTATATACGATAACGATATAACGTATAACGTTATATACGATAACGATATAACGTATAACGTTATATACTATATCGATATAACGTATAGCGTTATGTAGTATTACGACATAACGTATAACGTTATATACGATAACGATATAACGTATAACGTTATGTAGTATTACGATATAACGTATAACGTTATATACTATAACGATATAACGTATAACGTTATGTAGTATTACGACATAACGTATAACGTTATAAACGATAACGATATAACGTATAACGTTATATACTATATCGATATTACGCATAACGTTATATACGATAATGAAATAACGTATAACGTTATGTAGTATTACGATATAAGGTATAGCGTTATATACTATATCGATATAACGTATAACGTTATATACGATAACGATATAACGTATAACGTTATATACGATAACGATATAACGTATAACGTTATATACTATAACGATACAACGTATAACGTTATATACGATAACGATATAACGTATAACGTTATGTGGTATTACGATATAACGCATTACGTTATATACGATAACGATATAACGTATAACGTTATATACTATATCGATATAACGTATAACGTTATATACGATAACGATATAACGTATAACGTTATATACGATAACGATATAACGTATAACGTTATATACTATATCGATATAACGTATAGCGTTATGTAGTATTACGACATAACGTATAACGTTATATACGATAACGATATAACGTATAACGTTATATACGATAACGATATAACGTATAACGTTATATACGATAACGATATAACGTATAACGTTATATACGATAACGATATAACGTATAACGTTATATACTATAACGATACAACGTATAACGTTATATACTATAACGATATAACGTATAACGTTATGTAGCATTACGACATAACGTATAACGTTATATACGATAACGATATAACGTATAACGTTATATACGATAACGATATAACGTATAACGTTATATACTATAACGATACAACGTATAACGTTATATACTATAACGATATAACGTATAACGTTATGTAGCATTACGACATAACGTATAACGTTATATACGATAACGATATAACGTATAACGTTATATACTATATCGATATAACGCATAACGTTATATACTATAACGATACAACGTATAACGTTATATACTATAACGATATAACGTATAACGTTATGTAGCATTACGACATAACGTATAACGTTATATACGATAACGATATAACGTATAACGTTATATACTATATCGATATAACGCATAACGTTATATACGATAATGAAATAACGTATAACGTTATGTAGTATTACGATATAAGGTATAGCGTTATATACTATATCGATATAACGTATAACGTTATATCCTATATCGATATAACGTATAACGTTATATACTATATCGATATAACGTATAGCGTTATATACTATATCGATATAACGTATAACGTTATATACTATATCGATATAACGTATAACGTTATATACTATAACTATATAACGTATAACGTTATGTAGTATTACGATATAACGTATAACGTTATATACTATTACTATATATCGTATAACGTTATATACTATAACGATATAACGTATAACGTTATGTACTATAACGATATAACGTATAACGTTATATACTATAACGATATAACGTATAACGTTATGTAGTATTACGACGTAACGTATAACGTTATACACGATAACGATATAACGTATAACGTTATACACGATAACGATACAACGTATAACGTTATATACTATAACGATATAACGTATAACGTTATATACTATAACGATATAACGTATAACGTTATGTAGTATTACGACATAACGTATAACGTTATACACGATAACGATATAACGTATAACGTTATACACGATAGCGATATAATGTATAACGTTATATACTATATCGATATAACGTATAGCGTTATGTAGTATTTCGACATAACGTATAACGTTATATACGATAACGATATAACGTATAACGTTATATACTATAACTATATAACGTATAACGTTATGTAGTATTACGATATAACGTATAACGTTATATACTATTACTATATATCGTATAACGTTATATACTATAACGATATAACGTATAACGTTATGTACTATAACGATATAACGTATAACGTTATGTAGTATTACGACATAACGTATAACGTTATATACGATAACGATATAACGTATAACGTTATGTACGATAACGATATAACGTATAACGTTATATACTATAACGATATAACGTATAACGTTATGTAGTATTACGATATAACGTATAACGTTATATACGATAACGATACAACGTATAACGTTATATACTATAACGATATAACGTATAACGTTATATACTATAACGATATAACGTATAACGTTATATACTATTACGATATAACGTATAACGTTATATACTATTACGATACAACGTATAACGTTATATACTATTACTATATATCGTATAACGTTATATACTATATCGATATAACGTATAACGTTATATACTATATCGATATAACGTATAGCGTTATATACTATATCGATATAACGTATAACGTTATATACTATATCGATATAACGTATAACGTTATATACTATTACGATAAAACGTATAACGTTATATACTATAACGATATAACGTATAACGTTATATACTATTACGATATAACGTATAACGTTATGTAGTATTACGACATAACGTATGACGTTATATACGATAACGATATAACGTATAACGTTATATACGATAACGATATAACGTATAACGTTATATACGATAACGATACAACGTATAACGTTATATACTATAACGATATAACGTATAACGTTATATACTATAACGATATAACGTATAACGTTATATACGATAACAATATAACGTATAACGTTATATACGATAACGATATAACGTATCACGTTATATACTATATCGATACAACGTATAACGTTATATGCTATAACGATATAACGTATAACGTTATGTAGTATTACGATATAACGTATAACGTTATATACTATTACTATATATCGTATAACGTTATATACTATATCGATATAACGTATAACGTTATATACTATATCGATATAACGTATAGCGTTATATACTATATCCATATAACGTATAACGTTATATACTATATCGATATAACGTATAGCGTTATGTAGTATTTCGACATAACGTATAACGTTATATACGATAACGATATAACGTATAACGTTATATACTATATCGATATAACGTATAACGTTATATACGATAACGATACAACGTATAACGTTATATGCTATAACGATATAACGTTTAACGTTATATACTATAACGATATAACGTATAACGTTATGTTGTATTACGACATAACGTATAACGTTATATACTATAACTATATAACGTATAAAGTTATGTAGTATTACGATATAACGTATAACGTTATATACTATTACTATATATCGTATAACGTTATATACTATATCGATATAACGTATAACGTTATATACTATATCGATATAACGTATAGCGTTATATACTATATCCATATAACGTATAACGTTATATACTATATCGATATAACGTATAGCGTTATGTAGTATTTCGACATAACGTATAACGTTATATACGATAACGATATAACGTATAACGTTATATACTATATCGATATAACGTATAACGTTATATACGATAACGATATAACGTATAACGTTATATACGATAACGATACAACGTATAACGTTATATACTATAACGATATAACGTATAACGTTATATACTATAACGATATAACGTATAACGTTATGTAGTATTACGACATAACGTATAACGTTATACACGATAACGATATAACGTATAACGTTATACACGATAACGATATAACGTATAACGTTATATACTATATCGATATATCGTATAACGTTATATACTATATCGATATAACGTATAACGTTATATACTATATCGATATAACGTATAGCGTTATATACTATATCGATATAACGTATAACGTTATATACTATATCGATATAACGTATAGCGTTATGTAGTATTTCGACATAACGTATAACGTTATATACGATAACGATATAACGTATAACGTTATATACTATAACTATATAACGTATAACGTTATGTAGTATTACGATATAACGTATAACGTTATATACTATTACTATATATCGTATAACGTTATATACTATATCGATATAACCTATAACGTTATATACGATAACGATATAACGTATAACGTTATATACGATAACGATACAACGTATAACGTTATATACTATAACGATATAACGTATAACGTTATATACTATAACGATATAACGTATAACGTTATGTAGTATTACGACATAACGTATAACGCTATACACGATAACGATATAACGTATAACGTTATATACTATATCGATATAACGTATAACGTTATATACGATAACGATATAACGTATAACGTTATATACTATATCGATATAACGTATAGCGTTATGTAGTATTACGACATAACGTATAACGTTATATACGATAACGATATAACGTATAACGTTATATACTGTATCGATATAACGTATAGCGTTATATACTATATCGATATAACGTATAACGTTATATACGATAACGATATAACGTATAACGTTATATGCGATAACGATATAACGTATAACGTTATATACTATATCGATATATCGTATAACGTTATATACGATAACGATATAACGTATAACGTTATATACGATAACGATACAACGTATAACGTTATATACTATAACGATATAACGTATAACGTTATATACTATAACGATATAACGTATAACGTTATGTAGTATTACGACATAACGTATAACGTTATACACGATAACGATATAACGTATAACGTTATATACTATATCGATATAACGTATAACGTTATATACGATAACGATATAACGTATAACGTTATATACTATATCGATATAACATATAGCGTTATGTAGTATTACGACACAACGTATAACGTTATATACGATAACGATATAACGTATAACGTTATATACTATATCGATATAACGTATAACGTTATATACGATAACGATATAACGTATAACGTTATATACGATAACAATATAACGTATAACGTTATATACGATAACGATATAACGTATCACGTTATATACTATATCGATACAACGTATAACGTTATATACTATAACGATATAACGTATAACGTTATGTAGTATTACGACATAACGTATAACGTTATAAACGATAACGATATAACGTATAACGTTATATACTATATCGATATTACGCATAACGTTATATACGATAATGAAATAACGTATAACGTTATGTAGTATTACGATATAAGGTATAGCGTTATATACTATATCGATATAACGTATAACGTTATATACGATAACGATGTAACGTATAACGTTATATACGATAACGATATAACGTATAACGTTATATACTATAACGATACAACGTATAACGTTATATACGATAACGATATAACGTATAACGTTATGTGGTATTACGATATAACGCATTACGTTATATACGATAACGATATAACGTATAACGTTATATACTATAACGATATAACGTATAGCGTTATGCTGTATTACGACATAACGTATAACGTTATATACGATAACGGTATAACGTATAACGTTATATACTATATCGATATAACGTATAACGTTATATACGATAACGATATAACGTATAACGTTATATACGATAACGATATAACGTATAACGTTATATACTATATCGATATAACGTATAACGTTATATACTATATCGATATAACGTATAGCGTTATATACTATATCGATATAACGTATAACGTTATATACTATATCGATATAACGTATAACGTTATATACTATAACTATATAACGTATAACGTTATGTAGTATTACGATATAACGTATAACGTTATATACTATTACTATATATCGTATAACGTTATATACTATAACGATATAACGTATAACGTTATGTACTATAACGATATAACGTATAACGTTATATACTATAACGATATAACGTATAACGTTATGTAGTATTACGACGTAACGTATAACGTTATACACGATAACGATATAACGTATAACGTTATACACGATAACGATACAACGTATAACGTTATATACTATAACGATATAACGTATAACGTTATATACTATAACGATATAACGTATAACGTTATGTAGTATTACGACATAACGTATAACGTTATACACGATAACGATATAACGTATAACGTTATACACGATAGCGATATAATGTATAACGTTATATACTATATCGATATAACGTATAGCGTTATGTAGTATTTCGACATAACGTATAACGTTATATACGATAACGATATAACGTATAACGTTATATACTATAACTATATAACGTATAACGTTATGTAGTATTACGATATAACGTATAACGTTATATACTATTACTATATATCGTATAACGTTATATACTATAACGATATAACGTATAACGTTATGTACTATAACGATATAACGTATAACGTTATGTAGTATTACGACATAACGTATAACGTTATATACGATAACGATATAACGTATAACGTTATGTACGATAACGATATAACGTATAACGTTATATACTATAACGATATAACGTATAACGTTATGTAGTATTACGATATAACGTATAACGTTATATACGATAACGATACAACGTATAACGTTATATACTATAACGATATAACGTATAACGTTATATACTATAACGATATAACGTATAACGTTATATACTATTACGATATAACGTATAACGTTATATACTATTACGATACAACGTATAACGTTATATACTATTACTATATATCGTATAACGTTATATACTATATCGATATAACGTATAACGTTATATACTATATCGATATAACGTATAGCGTTATATACTATATCGATATAACGTATAACGTTATATACTATATCGATATAACGTATAACGTTATATACTATTACGATAAAACGTATAACGTTATATACTATAACGATATAACGTATAACGTTATATACTATTACGATATAACGTATAACGTTATGTAGTATTACGACATAACGTATGACGTTATATACGATAACGATATAACGTATAACGTTATATACGATAACGATATAACGTATAACGTTATATACGATAACGATACAACGTATAACGTTATATACTATAACGATATAACGTATAACGTTATATACTATAACGATATAACGTATAACGTTATATACGATAACAATATAACGTATAACGTTATATACGATAACGATATAACGTATCACGTTATATACTATATCGATACAACGTATAACGTTATATACTATAACGATATAACGTATAACGTTATGTAGTATTACGATATAACGTATAACGTTATATACTATTACTATATATCGTATAACGTTATATACTATATCGATATAACGTATAACGTTATATACTATATCGATATAACGTATAGCGTTATATACTATATCCATATAACGTATAACGTTATATACTATATCGATATAACGTATAGCGTTATGTAGTATTTCGACATAACGTATAACGTTATATACGATAACGATATAACGTATAACGTTATATACTATATCGATATAACGTATAACGTTATATACGATAACGATACAACGTATAACGTTATATGCTATAACGATATAACGTTTAACGTTATATACTATAACGATATAACGTATAACGTTATGTTGTATTACGACATAACGTATAACGTTATATACTATAACTATATAACGTATAAAGTTATGTAGTATTACGATATAACGTATAACGTTATATACTATTACTATATATCGTATAACGTTATATACTATATCGATATAACGTATAACGTTATATACTATATCGATATAACGTATAGCGTTATATACTATATCCATATAACGTATAACGTTATATACTATATCGATATAACGTATAGCGTTATGTAGTATTTCGACATAACGTATAACGTTATATACGATAACGATATAACGTATAACGTTATATACTATATCGATATAACGTATAACGTTATATACGATAACGATATAACGTATAACGTTATATACGATAACGATACAACGTATAACGTTATATACTATAACGATATAACGTATAACGTTATATACTATAACGATATAACGTATAACGTTATGTAGTATTACGACATAACGTATAACGTTATACACGATAACGATATAACGTATAACGTTATATACTATATCGATATATCGTATAACGTTATATACTATATCGATATAACGTATAACGTTATATACTATATCGATATAACGTATAGCGTTATATACTATATCGATATAACGTATAACGTTATATACTATATCGATATAACGTATAACGTTATATACGATAACGATATAACGTATAACGTTATATACGATAACAATATAACGTATAACGTTATATACGATAACGATATAACGTATCACGTTATATACTATATCGATACAACGTATAACGTTATATACTATAACGATATAACGTATAACGTTATGTAGTATTACGACATAACGTATAACGTTATAAACGATAACGATATAACGTATAACGTTATATACTATATCGATATTACGCATAACGTTATATACGATAATGAAATAACGTATAACGTTATGTAGTATTACGATATAAGGTATAGCGTTATATACTATATCGATATAACGTATAACGTTATATACGATAACGATATAACGTATAACGTTATATACGATAACGATATAACGTATAACGTTATATACGATAACGATATAACGTATAACGTTATATACTATAACGATACAACGTATAACGTTATATACGATAACGATATAACGTATAACGTTATGTGGTATTACGATATAACGCATTACGTTATATACGATAACGATATAACGTATAACGTTATATACTATAACGATATAACGTATAGCGTTATGCTGTATTACGACATAACGTATAACGTTATATACGATAACGGTATAACGTATAACGTTATATACTATATCGATATAACGTATAACGTTATATACGATAACGATATAACGTATAACGTTATATACGATAACGATATAACGTATAACGTTATATACTATATCGATATAACGTATAGCGTTATGTAGTATTACGACATAACGTATAATGTTATATACGATAACGATATAACGTATAACGTTATATACGATAACGATATAACGTATAACGTTATATACGATAACGATATAACGTATAACGTTATATACTATAACGATACAACGTATAACGTTATATACTATAACGATATAACGTATAACGTTATGTAGCATTACGACATAACGTATAACGTTATATACGATAACGATATAACGTATAACGTTATATACGATAACGATATAACGTATAACGTTATATACTATAACGATACAACGTATAACGTTATATACTATAACGATATAACGTATAACGTTATGTAGCATTACGACATAACGTATAACGTTATATACGATAACGATATAACGTATAACGTTATATACTATATCGATATAACGCATAACGTTATATACTATAACGATACAACGTATAACGTTATATACTATAACGATATAACGTATAACGTTATGTAGCATTACGACATAACGTATAACGTTATATACGATAACGATATAACGTATAACGTTATATACTATATCGATATAACGCATAACGTTATATACGATAATGAAATAACGTATAACGTTATGTAGTATTACGGTATAAGGTATAGCGTTATATACTATATCGATATAACGTATAACGTTATATCCTATATCGATATAACGTATAACGTTATATACTATATCGATATAACGTATAGCGTTATATACTATATCGATATAACGTATAACGTTATATACTATATCGATATAACGTATAACGTTATATACTATAACTATATAACGTATAACGTTATGTAGTATTACGATATAACGTATAACGTTATATACTATTACTATATATCGTATAACGTTATATACTATAACGATATAACGTATAACGTTATGTACTATAACGATATAACGTATAACGTTATATACTATAACGATATAACGTATAACGTTATGTAGTATTACGACATAACGTATAACGTTATACACGATAACGATATAACGTATAACGTTATACACGATAACGATACAACGTATAACGTTATATACTATAACGATATAACGTATAACGTTATATACTATAACGATATAACGTATAACGTTATGTAGTATTACGACATAACGTATAACGTTATACACGATAACGATATAACGTATAACGTTATACACGATAACGATATAATGTATAACGTTATATACTATATCGATATAACGTATAGCGTTATGTAGTATTTCGACATAACGTATAACGTTATATACGATAACGATATAACGTATAACGTTATATACTATAACTATATAACGTATAACGTTATGTAGTATTACGATATAACGTATAACGTTATATACTATTACTATATATCGTATAACGTTATATACTATAACGATATAACGTATAACGTTATGTACTATAACGATATAACGTATAACGTTATGTAGTATTACGACATAACGTATAACGTTATATACGATAACGATATAACGTATAACGTTATGTACGATAACGATATAACGTATAACGTTATATACTATAACGATATAACGTATAACGTTATGTAGTATTACGATATAACGTATAACGTTATATACGATAACGATACAACGTATAACGTTATATACTATAACGATATAACGTATAACGTTATATACTATAACGATATAACGTATAACGTTATATACTATTACGATATAACGTATAACGTTATATACTATTACGATACAACGTATAACGTTATATACTATTACTATATATCGTATAACGTTATATACTATATCGATATAACGTATAACGTTATATACTATATCGATATAACGTATAGCGTTATATACTATATCGATATAACGTATAACGTTATATACTATATCGATATAACGTATAACGTTATATACTATTACGATAAAACGTATAACGTTATATACTATAACGATATAACGTATAACGTTATATACTATTACGATATAACGTATAACGTTATGTAGTATTACGACATAACGTATGACGTTATATACGATAACGATATAACGTATAACGTTATATACGATAACGATATAACGTATAACGTTATATACGATAACGATACAACGTATAACGTTATATACTATAACGATATAACGTATAACGTTATATACTATAACGATATAACGTATAACGTTATATACGATAACAATATAACGTATAACGTTATATACGATAACGATATAACGTATCACGTTATATACTATATCGATACAACGTATAACGTTATATACTATAACGATATAACGTATAACGTTATGTAGTATTACGATATAACGTATAACGTTATATACTATTACTATATATCGTATAACGTTATATACTATATCGATATAACGTATAACGTTATATACTATATCGATATAACGTATAGCGTTATATACTATATCCATATAACGTATAACGTTATATACTATATCGATATAACGTATAGCGTTATGTAGTATTTCGACATAACGTATAACGTTATATACGATAACGATATAACGTATAACGTTATATACTATATCGATATAACGTATAACGTTATATACGATAACGATACAACGTATAACGTTATATGCTATAACGATATAACGTATAACGTTATATACGATAACGATACAACGTATAACGTTATATACTATATCGATATAACGTATAGCGTTATATACTATATCGATATAACGTATAACGTTATATACTATATCGATATAACGTATAGCGTTATGTAGTATTTCGACATAACGTATAACGTTATATACGATAACGATATAACGTATAACGTTATATACTATAACTATATAACGTATAACGTTATGTAGTATTACGATATAACGTATAACGTTATATACTATTACTATATATCGTATAACGTTATATACTATATCGATATAACCTATAACGTTATATACTATATCGATATAACGTATAGCGTTATATACTATATCGATATAACGTATAACGTTATATACTATATCGATATAACGTATAGCGTTATGTAGTATTTCGACATAACGTATAACGTTATATACGATAACGATATAACGTATAACGTTATATACTATATCGATATAACGTATAACGTTATATACGATAACGATATAACGTATAACGTTATATACGATAACGATACAACGTATAACGTTATATACTATAACGATATAACGTATAACGTTATATACTATAACGATATAACGTATAACGTTATGTAGTATTACGACATAACGTATAACGCTATACACGATAACGATATAACGTATAACGTTATATACTATATCGATATAACGTATAACGTTATATACGATAACGATATAACGTATAACGTTATATACTATATCGATATAACGTATAGCGTTATGTAGTATTACGACATAACGTATAACGTTATATACGATAACGATATAACGTATAACGTTATATACTATATCGATATAACGTATAACGTTATATACGATAACGATATAACGTATAACGTTATATACGATAACAATATAACGTATAACGTTATATACGATAACGATATAACGTATAACGTTATATACTATATCGATACAACGTATAACGTTATGTACTATAACGATATAACGTATAACGTTATGTAGTATTACGACATAACGTATAACGTTATATACGATAACGATATAACGTATAACGTTATATACTATATCGATATTACGCATAACGTTATATACGATAATGAAATAACGTATAACGTTATGTAGTATTACGATATAAGGTATAGCGTTATATACTATATCGATATAACGTATAACGTTATATACGATAACGATATAACGTATAACGTTATATGCGATAACGATATAACGTATAACGTTATATACTATATCGATATATCGTATAACGTTATATACGATAACGATATAACGTATAACGTTATATACGATAACGATACAACGTATAACGTTATATACTATAACGATATAACGTATAACGTTATATACTATAACGATATAACGTATAACGTTATGTAGTATTACGACATAACGTATAACGTTATACACGATAACGATATAACGTATAACGTTATATACTATATCGATATAACGTATAACGTTATATACGATAACGATATAACGTATAACGTTATATACGATAACGATATAACGTATAACGTTATATACTATATCGATATAACGTATAGCGTTATGTAGTATTACGACATAACGTATAATGTTATATACGATAACGATATAACGTATAACGTTATATACGATAACGATATAACGTATAACGTTATATACGATAACGATATAACGTATAACGTTATATACTATAACGATACAACGTATAACGTTATATACTATAACGATATAACGTATAACGTTATGTAGCATTACGACATAACGTATAACGTTATATACGATAACGATATAACGTATAACGTTATATACGATAACGATATAACGTATAACGTTATATACTATAACGATACAACGTATAACGTTATATACTATAACGATATAACGTATAACGTTATGTAGCATTACGACATAACGTATAACGTTATATACGATAACGATATAACGTATAACGTTATATACTATATCGATATAACGCATAACGTTATATACTATAACGATACAACGTATAACGTTATATACTATAACGATATAACGTATAACGTTATGTAGCATTACGACATAACGTATAACGTTATATACGATAACGATATAACGTATAACGTTATATACTATATCGATATAACGCATAACGTTATATACGATAATGAAATAACGTATAACGTTATGTAGTATTACGATATAAGGTATAGCGTTATATACTATATCGATATAACGTATAACGTTATATCCTATATCGATATAACGTATAACGTTATATACTATATCGATATAACGTATAGCGTTATATACTATATCGATATAACGTATAACGTTATATACTATATCGATATAACGTATAACGTTATATACTATAACTATATAACGTATAACGTTATGTAGTATTACGATATAACGTATAACGTTATATACTATTACTATATATCGTATAACGTTATATACTATAACGATATAACGTATAACGTTATGTACTATAACGATATAACGTATAACGTTATATACTATAACGATATAACGTATAACGTTATGTAGCATTACGACATAACGTATAACGTTATATACGATAACGATATAACGTATAACGTTATATACTATATCGATATAACGCATAACGTTATATACTATAACGATACAACGTATAACGTTATATACTATAACGATATAACGTATAACGTTATGTAGCATTACGACATAACGTATAACGTTATATACGATAACGATATAACGTATAACGTTATATACTATATCGATATAACGCATAACGTTATATACGATAATGAAATAACGTATAACGTTATGTAGTATTACGATATAAGGTATAGCGTTATATACTATATCGATATAACGTATAACGTTATATCCTATATCGATATAACGTATAACGTTATATACTATATCGATATAACGTATAGCGTTATATACTATATCGATATAACGTATAACGTTATATACTATATCGATATAACGTATAACGTTATATACTATAACTATATAACGTATAACGTTATGTAGTATTACGATATAACGTATAACGTTATATACTATTACTATATATCGTATAACGTTATATACTATAACGATATAACGTATAACGTTATGTACTATAACGATATAACGTATAACGTTATATACTATAACGATATAACGTATAACGTTATGTAGTATTACGACATAACGTATAACGTTATACACGATAACGATATAACGTATAACGTTATACACGATAACGATACAACGTATAACGTTATATACTATAACGATATAACGTATAACGTTATATACTATAACGATATAACGTATAACGTTATGTAGTATTACGACATAACGTATAACGTTATACACGATAACGATATAACGTATAACGTTATACACGATAACGATATAATGTATAACGTTATATACTATATCGATATAACGTATAGCGTTATGTAGTATTTCGACATAACGTATAACGTTATATACGATAACGATATAACGTATAACGTTATATACTATAACTATATAACGTATAACGTTATGTAGTATTACGATATAACGTATAACGTTATATACTATTACTATATATCGTATAACGTTATATACTATAACGATATAACGTATAACGTTATGTACTATAACGATATAACGTATAACGTTATGTAGTATTACGACATAACGTATAACGTTATATACGATAACGATATAACGTATAACGTTATGTACGATAACGATATAACGTATAACGTTATATACTATAACGATATAACGTATAACGTTATGTAGTATTACGATATAACGTATAACGTTATATACGATAACGATACAACGTATAACGTTATATACTATAACGATATAACGTATAACGTTATATACTATAACGATATAACGTATAACGTTATATACTATTACGATATAACGTATAACGTTATATACTATTACGATACAACGTATAACGTTATATACTATTACTATATATCGTATAACGTTATATACTATATCGATATAACGTATAACGTTATATACTATATCGATATAACGTATAGCGTTATATACTATATCGATATAACGTATAACGTTATATACTATATCGATATAACGTATAACGTTATATACTATTACGATAAAACGTATAACGTTATATACTATAACGATATAACGTATAACGTTATATACTATTACGATATAACGTATAACGTTATGTAGTATTACGACATAACGTATGACGTTATATACGATAACGATATAACGTATAACGTTATATACGATAACGATATAACGTATAACGTTATATACGATAACGATACAACGTATAACGTTATATACTATAACGATATAACGTATAACGTTATATACTATAACGATATAACGTATAACGTTATATACGATAACAATATAACGTATAACGTTATATACGATAACGATATAACGTATCACGTTATATACTATATCGATACAACGTATAACGTTATATACTATAACGATATAACGTATAACGTTATGTAGTATTACGATATAACGTATAACGTTATATACTATTACTATATATCGTATAACGTTATATACTATATCGATATAACGTATAACGTTATATACTATATCGATATAACGTATAGCGTTATATACTATATCCATATAACGTATAACGTTATATACTGTATCGATATAACGTATAGCGTTATGTAGTATTACGACATAACGTATAACGTTATACACGATAACGATATAACGTATAACGTTATATACTATATCGATATAACGTATAACGTTATATACGATAACGATATAACGTATAACGTTATATACGATAACGATATAACGTATAACGTTATATACTATATCGATATAACGTATAGCGTTATATACTATATCGATATAACGTATAACGTTATATACTATATCGATATAACGTATAGCGTTATATACTATATCGATATAACGTATAACGTTATATACTATATCGATATAACGTATAGCGTTATGTAGTATTTCGACATAACGTATAACGTTATATACGATAACGATATAACGTATAACGTTATATACTATAACTATATAACGTATAACGTTATGTAGTATTACGATATAACGTATAACGTTATATACTATTACTATATATCGTATAACGTTATATACTATATCGATATAACCTATAACGTTATATACTATATCGATATAACGTATAGCGTTATATACTATATCGATATAACGTATAACGTTATATACTATATCGATATAACGTATAGCGTTATGTAGTATTTCGACATAACGTATAACGTTATATACGATAACGATATAACGTATAACGTTATATACTATATCGATATAACGTATAACGTTATATACGATAACGATATAACGTATAACGTTATATACGATAACGATACAACGTATAACGTTATATACTATAACGATATAACGTATAACGTTATATACTATAACGATATAACGTATAACGTTATATACTATATCGATACAACGTGTAACGTTATGTACTATAACGATATAACGTATAACGTTATGTAGTATTACGACATAACGTATAACGTTATATACGATAACGATATAACGTATAACGTTATATACTATATCGATATTACGCATAACGTTATATACGATAATGAAATAACGTATAACGTTATGTAGTATTACGATATAAGGTATAGCGTTATATACTATATCGATATAACGTATAACGTTATATACGATAACGATATAACGTATAACGTTATATGCGATAACGATATAACGTATAACGTTATATACTATATCGATATATCGTATAACGTTATATACGATAACGATATAACGTATAACGTTATATACGATAACGATACAACGTATAACGTTATATACTATAACGATATAACGTATAACGTTATATACTATAACGATATAACGTATAACGTTATGTAGTATTACGACATAACGTATAACGTTATACACGATAACGATATAACGTATAACGTTATATACTATATCGATATAACGTATAACGTTATATACGATAACGATATAACGTATAACGTTATATACGATAACGATATAACGTATAACGTTATATACTATATCGATATAACGTATAGCGTTATGTAGTATTACGACATAACGTATAATGTTATATACGATAACGATATAACGTATAACGTTATATACGATAACGATATAACGTATAACGTTATATACGATAACGATATAACGTATAACGTTATATACTATAACGATACAACGTATAACGTTATATACTATAACGATATAACGTATAACGTTATGTAGCATAACGACATAACGTATAACGTTATATACGATAACGATATAACGTATAACGTTATATACGATAACGATATAACGTATAACGTTATATACTATAACGATACAACGTATAACGTTATATACTAGAACGATATAACGTATAACGTTATGTAGCATTACGACATAACGTATAACGTTATATACGATAACGATATAACGTATAACGTTATATACTATATCGATATAACGCATAAAGTTATATACTATAACGATACAACGTATAACGTTATATACTATAACGATATAACGTATAACGTTATGTAGCATTACGACATAACGTATAACGTTATATACGATAACGATATAACGTATAACGTTATATACTATATCGATATAACGCATAACGTTATATACGATAATGAAATAACGTATAACGTTATGTAGTATTACGATATAAGGTATAGCGTTATATACTATATCGATATAACGTATAACGTTATATCCTATATCGATATAACGTATAACGTTATATACTATATCGATATAACGTATAGCGTTATATACTATATCGATATAACGTATAACGTTATATACTATATCGATATAACGTATAACGTTATATACTATAACTATATAACGTATAACGTTATGTAGTATTACGATATAACGTATAACGTTATATACTATTACTATATATCGTATAACGTTATATACTATAACGATATAACGTATAACGTTATGTACTATAACGATATAACGTATAACGTTATATACTATAACGATATAACGTATAACGTTATGTAGTATTACGACATAACGTATAACGTTATACACGATAACGATATAACGTATAACGTTATACACGATAACGATACAACGTATAACGTTATATACTATAACGATATAACGTATAACGTTATATACTATAACGATATAACGTATAACGTTATGTAGTATTACGACATAACGTATAACGTTATACACGATAACGATATAACGTATAACGTTATACACGATAACGATATAATGTATAACGTTATATACTATATCGATATAACGTATAGCGTTATGTAGTATTTCGACATAACGTATAACGTTATATACGATAACGATATAACGTATAACGTTATATACTATAACTATATAACGTATAACGTTATGTAGTATTACGATATAACGTATAACGTTATATACTATTACTATATATCGTATAACGTTATATACTATAACGATATAACGTATAACGTTATGTACTATAACGATATAACGTATAACGTTATGTAGTATTACGACATAACGTATAACGTTATATACGATAACGATATAACGTATAACGTTATGTACGATAACGATATAACGTATAACGTTATATACTATAACGATATAACGTATAACGTTATGTAGTATTACGATATAACGTATAACGTTATATACGATAACGATACAACGTATAACGTTATATACTATAACGATATAACGTATAACGTTATATACTATAACGATATAACGTATAACGTTATATACTATTACGATATAACGTATAACGTTATATACTATTACGATACAACGTATAACGTTATATACTATTACTATATATCGTATAACGTTATATACTATATCGATATAACGTATAACGTTATATACTATATCGATATAACGTATAGCGTTATATACTATATCGATATAACGTATAACGTTATATACTATATCGATATAACGTATAACGTTATATACTATTACGATAAAACGTATAACGTTATATACTATAACGATATAACGTATAACGTTATATACTATTACGATATAACGTATAACGTTATGTAGTATTACGACATAACGTATGACGTTATATACGATAACGATATAACGTATAACGTTATATACGATAACGATATAACGTATAACGTTATATACGATAACGATACAACGTATAACGTTATATACTATAACGATATAACGTATAACGTTATATACTATAACGATATAACGTATAACGTTATATACGATAACAATATAACGTATAACGTTATATACGATAACGATATAACGTATCACGTTATATACTATATCGATACAACGTATAACGTTATATACTATAACGATATAACGTATAACGTTATGTAGTATTACGATATAACGTATAACGTTATATACTATTACTATATATCGTATAACGTTATATACTATATCGATATAACGTATAACGTTATATACTATATCGATATAACGTATAGCGTTATATACTATATCCATATAACGTATAACGTTATATACTATATCGATATAACGTATAGCGTTATGTAGTATTTCGACATAACGTATAACGTTATATACGATAACGATATAACGTATAACGTTATATACTATATCGATATAACGTATAACGTTATATACGATAACGATACAACGTATAACGTTATATGCTATAACGATATAACGTATAACGTTATATACGATAACGATACAACGTATAACGTTATATACTATATCGATATAACGTATAGCGTTATATACTATATCGATATAACGTATAACGTTATATACTATATCGATATAACGTATAGCGTTATGTAGTATTTCGACATAACGTATAACGTTATATACGATAACGATATAACGTATAACGTTATATACTATAACTATATAACGTATAACGTTATGTAGTATTACGATATAACGTATAACGTTATATACTATTACTATATATCGTATAACGTTATATACTATATCGATATAACCTATAACGTTATATACTATATCGATATAACGTATAGCGTTATATACTATATCGATATAACGTATAACGTTATATACTATATCGATATAAAGTATAGCGTTATGTAGTATTTCGACATAACGTATAACGTTATATACGATAACGATATAACGTATAACGTTATATACTATATCGATATAACGTATAACGTTATATACGATAACGATATAACGTATAACGTTATATACGATAACGATACAACGTATAACGTTATATACTATAACGATATAACGTATAACGTTATATACTATAACGATATAACGTATAACGTTATGTAGTATTACGACATAACGTATAACGCTATACACGATAACGATATAACGTATAACGTTATATACTATATCGATATAACGTATAACGTTATATACGATAACGATATAACGTATAACGTTATATACTATATCGATATAACGTATAGCGTTATGTAGTATTACGACATAACGTATAACGTTATATACGATAACGATATAACGTATAACGTTATATACTATATCGATATAACGTATAACGTTATATACGATAACGATATAACGTATAACGTTATATACGATAACAATATAACGTATAACGTTATATACGATAACGATATAACGTATAACGTTATATACTATATCGATACAACGTATAACGTTATGTACTATAACGATATAACGTATAACGTTATGTAGTATTACGACATAACGTATAACGTTATATACGATAACGATATAACGTATAACGTTATATACTATATCGATATTACGCATAACGTTATATACGATAATGAAATAACGTATAACGTTATGTAGTATTACGATATAAGGTATAGCGTTATATACTATATCGATATAACGTATAACGTTATATACGATAACGATATAACGTATAACGTTATATGCGATAACGATATAACGTATAACGTTATATACTATATCGATATATCGTATAACGTTATATACGATAACGATATAACGTATAACGTTATATACGATAACGATACAACGTATAACGTTATATACTATAACGATATAACGTATAACGTTATATACTATAACGATATAACGTATAACGTTATGTAGTATTACGACATAACGTATAACGTTATACACGATAACGATATAACGTATAACGTTATATACTATATCGATATAACGTATAACGTTATATACGATAACGATATAACGTATAACGTTATATACTATATCGATATAACGTATAGCGTTATGTAGTATTACGACACAACGTATAACGTTATATACGATAACGATATAACGTATAACGTTATGTACGATAACGATATAACGTATAACGTTATATACTATAGCGATATAACGTATAACGTTTTGTAGTATTACGATATAACGTATAACGTTATATACTATAACGATATAACGTATAACGTTATATACTATTACGATATAACGTATAACGTTATGTAGTATTACGACATAACGTATGACGTTATATACGATAACGATATAACGTATAACGTTTTATACGATAACGATATAACGTATAACGTTATATACGATAGCGATACAATGTATAACGTTATATACTATAACGATATAACGTATAACGTTATGTAGTATTACGACATAACGTATAACGTTATATACGATAACGATATAACGTATAACGTTATGTACGATAACGATATAACGTATAACGTTATATACTATAACGATATAACGTATAACGTTATGTAGTATTACGATATAACGTATAACGTTATATACTATTACTATATATCGTATAACGTTATATACTATATCGATATAACGTATAACGTTATATACTATATCGATATAACGTATAGCATTATATACTATATCCATATAACGTATAACGTTATATACTATATCGATATAACGTATAGCGTTATGTAGTATTTCGACATAACTTATAACGTTATATACGATAACGATATAACGTATAACGTTATATACTATATCGATATAACGTATAACGTTATATACTATTACTATATATCGTATAACGTTATATACGATAACGATATAACGTATAACGTTATATACTATATCGATATAACGTATAACGTTATATACGATAACGATATAACGTATAACGTTATATACGATAACAATATAACGTATAACGTTATATACGATAACGATATAACGTATCACGTTATATACTATATCGATACAACGTATAACGTTATATACTATAACGATATAACGTATAACGTTATATACGATAACGATACAACGTATAACGTTATATACTATAACGATATAACGTATAACGTGATATACTATAACGATATAACGTATAACGTTATGTAGTATTACGACATAACGTATAACGTTATACACGATAACGATATAACGTATAACGTTATATACTATATCGATACAACGTATAACGTTATATACTATAACGATATAACGTATAACGTTATGTAGTATTACGATATAACGTATAACGTTATATACTATTACTATATATCGTATAACGTTATATACGATAACGATATAACGTATAACGTTATATACTATATCGATATAACGTATAACGTTATATACGATAACAATATAACGTATAACGTTATATACGATAACGATATAACGTATCACGTTATATACTATATCGATACAACGTATAACGTTATATACTATAACGATATAACGTATAACGTTATGTAGTATTACGACATAACGTATAACGTTATAAACGATAACGATATAACGTATAACGTTATATACTATATCGATATTACGCATAACGTTATATACGATAATGAAATAACGTATAACGTTATGTAGTATTACGATATAAGGTATAGCGTTATATACTATATCGATATAACGTATAACGTTATATACGATAACGATATAACGTATAACGTTATATACGATAACGATATAACGTATAACGTTATATACTATAACGATACAACGTATAACGTTATATACTATAACGATATAACGTATAACGTTATGTAGCATTACGACATAACGTATAACGTTATATACGATAACGATATAACGTATAACGTTATATACTATATCGATATAACGCATAACGTTATATACTATAACGATACAACGTATAACGTTATATACTATAACGATATAACGTATAACGTTATGTAGCATTACGACATAACGTATAACGTTATATCCTATATCGATATAACGTATAACGTTATATACTATATCGATATAACGTATAGCGTTATATACTATATCGATATAACGTATAACGTTATATACTATATCGATATAACGTATAACGTTATATACTATAACTATATAACGTATAACGTTATGTAGTATTACGATATAACGTATAACGTTATATACTATTACTATATATCGTATAACGTTATATACTATAACGATATAACGTATAACGTTATGTACTATAACGATATAACGTATAACGTTATATACTATAACGATATAACGTATAACGTTATGTAGTATTACGACATAACGTATAACGTTATACACGATAACGATATAACGTATAACGTTATACACGATAACGATACAACGTATAACGTTATATACTATAACGATATAACGTATAACGTTATATACTATAACGATATAACGTATAACGTTATATACTATTACGATACAACGTATAACGTTATATACTATTACTATATATCGTATAACGTTATATACTATATCGATATAACGTATAACGTTATATACTATATCGATATAACGTATAGCGTTATATACTATATCGATATAACGTATAACGTTATATACTATATCGATATAACGTATAACGTTATATACTATTACGATACAACGTATAACGTTATATACTATTACTATATATCGTATAACGTTATATACTATATCGATATAACGTATAACGTTATATACTATATCGATATAACGTATAGCGTTATATACTATATCGATATAACGTATAACGTTATATACTATATCGATATAACGTATAACGTTATATACTGTTACGATAAAACGTATAACGTTATATACTATAACGATATAACGTATAACGTTATACACGATAACGATATAACGTATAACGTTATACACGATAACGATATAACGTATAACGTTATACACGATAACGATATAATGTATAACGTTATATACTATATCGATATAACGTATAGCGTTATGTAGTATTTCGACATAACGTATAACGTTATATACGATAAGGATATAACGTATAACGTTATATACTATAACTATATAACGTATAACGTTATGTAGTATTACGATATAACGTATAACGTTATATACTATTACTATATATCGTATAACGTTATATACTATAACGATATAACGTATAACGTTATGTACTATAACGATATAACGTATAACGTTATGTAGTATTACGACATAACGTATAACGTTATATACGATAACGATATAACGTATAACGTTATGTACGATAACGATATAACGTATAACGTTATATACTATAACGATATAACGTATAACGTTATGTAGTATTACGATATAACGTATAACGTTATATACGATAACGATACAACGTATAACGTTATATACTATAACGATATAACGTATAACGTTATATACTATAACGATATAACGTATAACGTTATATACTATTACGATATAACGTATAACGTTATATACTATTACGATACAACGTATAACGTTATATACTATTACTATATATCGTATAACGTTATATACTATATCGATATAACGTATAACGTTATATACTATATCGATATAACGTATAGCGTTATATACTATATCGATATAACGTATAACGTTATATACTATATCGATATAACGTATAACGTTATATACTATTACGATAAAACGTATAACGTTATATACTATAACGATATAACGTATAACGTTATATACTATTACGATATAACGTATAACGTTATGTAGTATTACGACATAACGTATGACGTTATATACGATAACGATATAACGTATAACGTTATATACGATAACGATACAACGTATAACGTTATATACGATAACGATACAACGTATAACGTTATATACTATAACGATATAACGTATAACGTTATATACTATAACGATATAACGTATAACGTTATATACGATAACAATATAACGTATAACGTTATATACGATAACGATATAACGTATCACGTTATATACTATATCGATACAACGTATAACGTTATATACTATAACGATATAACGTATAACGTTATGTAGTATTACGATATAACGTATAACGTTATATACTATTACTATATATCGTATAACGTTATATACTATATCGATATAACGTATAACGTTATATACTATATCGATATAACGTATAGCGTTATATACTATATCCATATAACGTATAACGTTATATACTATATCGATATAACGTATAGCGTTATGTAGTATTTCGACATAACGTATGACGTTATATACGACAACGATATAACGTATAACGTTATATACTATATCGATATAACGTATAACGTTATATACGATAACGATACAACGTATAACGTTATATGCTATAACGATATAACGTATAACGTTATATACTATAACGATATAACGTATAACGTTATGTTGTATTACGACATAACGTATAACGTTATATACTATAACTATATAACGTATAAAGTTATGTAGTATTACGATATAACGTATAACGTTATATACTATTACTATATATCGTATAACGTTATATACTATATCGATATAACGTATAACGTTATATACTATATCGATATAACGTATAGCGTTATATACTATATCCATATAACGTATAACGTTATATACTATATCGATATAACGTATAGCGTTATGTAGTATTTCGACATAACGTATAACGTTATATACGATAACGATATAACGTATAACGTTATATACTATATCGATATAACGTATAACGTTATATACGATAACGATATAACGTATAACGTTATATACGATAACGATACAACGTATAACGTTATATACTATAACGATATAACGTATAACGTTATATACTATAACGATATAACGTATAACGTTATGTAGTATTACGACATAACGTATAACGTTATACACGATAACGATATAACGTATAACGTTATATACTATATCGATATATCGTATAACGTTATATACTATATCGATATAACGTATAACGTTATATACTATATCGATATAACGTATAGCGTTATATACTATATCGATATAACGTATAGCGTTATATACTATATCGATATAACGTATAACGTTATATACTATATCGATATAACGTATAGCGTTATGTAGTATTTCGACATAACGTATAACGTTATATACGATAACGATATAACGTATAACGTTATATACTATAACTATATAACGTATAACGTTATGTAGTATTACGATATAACGTATAACGTTATATACTATTACTATATATCGTATAACGTTATATACTATATCGATATAACCTATAACGTTATATACTATATCGATATAACGTATAGCGTTATATACTATATCGATATAACGTATAACGTTATATACTATATCGATATAACGTATAGCGTTATGTAGTATTTCGACATAACGTATAACGTTATATACGATAACGATATAACGTATAACGTTATATACTATATCGATATAACGTATAACGTTATATACGATAACGATATAACGTATAACGTTATATACGATAACGATACAACGTATAACGTTATATACTATAACGATATAACGTATAACGTTATATACTATAACGATATAACATATAACGTTATGTAGTATTACGACATAACGTATAACGCTATACACGATAACGATATAACGTATAACGTTATATACTATATCGATATAACGTATAACGTTATATACGATAACGATATAACGTATAACGTTATATACTATATCGATATAACGTATAGCGTTATGTAGTATTACGACATAACGTATAACGTTATATACGATAACGATATAACGTATAACGTTATATACTATATCGACATAACGTATAACGTTATATACGATAACGATATAACGTATAACGTTATATACGATAACAATATAACGTATAACGTTATATACGATAACGATATAACGTATAACGTTATATACTATATCGATACAACGTATAACGTTATGTACTATAACGATATAACGTATAACGTTATGTAGTCTTACGACATAACGTATAACGTTATATACGATAACGATATAACGTATAACGTTATATACTATATCGATATTACGCATAACGTTATATACGATAATGAAATAACGTATAACGTTATGTAGTATTACGATATAAGGTATAGCGTTATATACTATATCGATATAACGTATAACGTTATATACGATAACGATATAACGTATAACGTTATATGCGATAACGATATAACGTATAACGTTATATACTATATCGATATATCGTATAACGTTATATACGATAACGATATAACGTATAACGTTATATACGATAACGATACAACGTATAACGTTATATACTATAACGATATAACGTATAACGTTATATACTATAACGATATAACGTATAACGTTATGTAGTATTACGACATAACGTGTAACGTTATACACGATAACGATATAACGTATAACGTTATATACTATATCGATATAACGTATAACGTTATATACGATAACGATATAACGTATAACGTTATATACTATATCGATATAACGTATAGCGTTATGTAGTATTACGACACAACGTATAACGTTATATACGATAACGATATAACGTATAACGTTATGTACGATAACGATATAACGTATAACGTTATATACTATAACGATATAACGTATAACGTTATGTAGTATTACGATATAACGTATAACGTTATATACTATAACGATATAACGTATAACGTTATATACTATTACGATATAACGTATAACGTTATGTAGTATTACGACATAACGTATGACGTTATATACGATAACGATATAACGTATAACGTTTTATACGATAACGATATAACGTATAACGTTATATACGATAGCGATACAACGTATAACGTTATATACTATAACGATATAACGTATAACGTTATGTAGTATTACGACATAACGTATAACGTTATATACGATAACGATATAACGTATAACGTTATGTACGATAACGATATAACGTATAACGTTATATACTATAACGATATAACGTATAACGTTATGTAGTATTACGATATAACGTATAACGTTATATACTATATCGATATATCGTATAACGTTATATACTATATCGATATAACGTATAACGTTATATACTATATCGATATAACGTATAGCGTTATATACTATATCGATATAACGTATAACGTTATATACTATATCGATATAACGTATAGCGTTATGTAGTATTTCGACATAACGTATAACGTTATATACGATAACGATATAACGTATAACGTTATATACTATAACTATATAACGTATAACGTTATGTAGTATTACGATATAACGTATAACGTTATATACTATTACTATATATCGTATAACGTTATATACTATATCGATATAACCTATAACGTTATATACTATATCGATATAACGTATAGCGTTATATACTATATCGATATAACGTATAACGTCATATACTATATCGATATAACGTATAGCGTTATGTAGTATTTCGACATAACGTATAACGTTATATACGATAACGATATAACGTATAACGTTGTATACTATAACGATATAACGTATAACGTTATGTTGTATTACGACATAACGTATAACGTTATATACTATAACTATATAACGTATAACGTTATGTAGTATTACGATATAACGTATAACGTTATATACTATTACTATATATCGTATAACGTTATATACTATATCGATATAACGTATAACGTTATATACTATATCTATATAACGTATAGCGTTATATACTATATCCATATAACGTATAACGTTATATACTATATCGATATAACGTATAGCGTTATGTAGTATTTCGACATAACGTATAACGTTATATACGATAACGATATAACGTATAACGTTATATACTATATCGATATAACGTATAACGTTATATACGATAACGATATAACGTATAACGTTATATACGATAACGATACAACGTATAACGTTATATACTATAACGATATAACTTATAACGTTATATACTATAACGATATAACGTATAACGTTATGTAGTATTACGACATAACGTATAACGTTATACACGATAACGATATAATGTATAACGTTATATACTATATCGATATATCGTATAACGTTATATACTATATCGATATAACGTATAACGTTATATACTATATCGATATAACGTATAGCGTTATATACTATATCGATATAACGTATAACGTTATATACTATATCGATATAACGTATAGCGTTATGTAGTATTTCGACATAACGTATAACGTTATATACGATAACGATATAACGTATAACGTTATATACTATAACTATATAACGTATAACGTTATGTAGTATTACGATATAACGTATAACGTTATATACTATTACTATATATCGTATAACGTTATATACTATATCGATATAACCTATAACGTTATATACTATATCGATATAACGTATAGCGTTATATACTATATCGATATAACGTATAACGTTATATACTATATCGATATAACGTATAGCGTTATGTAGTATTTCGACATAACGTATAACGTTATATACGATAACGATATAACGTATAACGTTATATACTATATCGATATAACGTATAACGTTATATACGATAACGATATAACGTATAACGTTATATACGATATCGATACAACGTATAACGTTATATACTATAACGATATAACGTATAACGTTATATACTATAACGATATAACGTATAACGTTATGTAGTATTACGACATAACGTATAACGCTATACACGATAACGATATAACGTATAACGTTATATACTATATCGATATAACGTATAACGTTATATACGATAACGATATAACGTATAACGTTATATACTATATCGATATAACGTATAGCGTTATGTAGTATTACGACATAACGTATAACGTTATATACGATAACGATATAACGTATAACGTTATATACTATATCGATATAACGTATAACGTTATATACGATAACGGTATAACGTATAACGTTATATACGATAACAATATAACGTATAACGTTATATACGATAACGATATAACGTATAACGTTATATACTATATCGATACAACGTATAACGTTATGTACTATAACGATATAACGTATAACGTTATGTAGTATTACGACATAACGTATAACGTTATATACGATAACGATATAACGTATAACGTTATATACTATATCGATATTACGCATAACGTTATATACGATAATGAAATAACGTATAACGTTATGTAGTATTACGATATAAGGTATGGCGTTATATACTATATCGATATAACGTATAACGTTATATACGATAACGATATAACGTATAACGTTATATGCGATAACGATATAACGTATAACGTTATATACTATATCGATATATCGTATAACGTTATATACGATAACGATATAACGTATAACGTTATATACGATAACGATACAACGTATAACGTTATATACTATAACGATATAACGTATAACGTTATATACTATAACGATATAACGTATAACGTTATGTAGTATTACGACATAACGTATAACGTTATACACGATAACGATATAACGTATAACGTTATATACTATATCGATATAACGTATAACGTTATATACGATAACGATATAACGTATAACGTTATATACTATATCGATATAACGTATAGCGTTATGTAGTATTACGACACAACGTATAACGTTATATACGATAACGATATAACGTATAACGTTATATACTATATCGATATAACGTATAACGTTATATACGATAACGATATAACGTATAACGTTATATACGATAACAATATAACGTATAACGTTATATACGATAACGATATAACGTATCACGTTATATACTATATCGATACAACGTATAACGTTATATACTATAACGATATAACGTATAACGTTATGTAGTATTACGATATAAGGTATAGCGTTATATACTATATCGATATAACGTATAACGTTATATACGATAACGATATAACGTATAACGTTATATACGATAACGATATAACGTATAACGTTATATACTATAACGATACAACGTATAACGTTATATACGATAACGATATAACGTATAACGTTATATACTATAACGATACAACGTATAACGTTATATACGATAACGATATAACGTATAACGTTATGTGGTATTACGATATAACGCATTACGTTATATACGATAACGATATAACGTATAACGTTATATACTATAACAGTATAACGTATAGCGTTATGCTGTATTACGACATAACGTATAACGTTATATACGATAACGGTATAACGTATAACGTTATATACTATATCGATATAACGTATAACGTTATATACGATAACGATATAACGTATAACGTTATATACGATAACGATATAACGTATAACGTTATATACTATATCGATATAACGTATAGCGTTATGTAGTATTACGACATAACGTATAACGTTATATACGATAACGATATAACGTATAACGTTATATACGATAACGATATAACGTATAACGTTATATACGATAACGATATAACGTATAACGTTATATACTATAACGATACAACGTATAACGTTATATACTACAACGATATAACGTATAACGTTATGTAGCATTACGACATAACGTATAACGTTATATACGATAACGATATAACGTATAACGTTATATACGATAACGATATAACGTATAACGTTATATACTATAACGATACAACGTATAACGTTATATACTATAACGATATAACGTATAACGTTATGTAGCATTACGACATAACGTATAACGTTATATACGATAACGATATAACGTATAACGTTATATACTATATCGATATAACGCATAACGTTATATACTATAACGATACAACGTATAACGTTATATACTATAACGATATAACGTATAACGTTATGTAGCATTACGACATAACGTATAACGTTATATACGATAACGATATAACGTATAACGTTATATACTATATCGATATAACGCATAACGTTGTATACGATAATGAAATAACGTATAACGTTATGTAGTATTACGATATAAGGTATAGCGTTATATACTATATCGATATAACGTATAACGTTATATCCTATATCGATATAACGTATAACGTTATATACTATATCGATATAACGTATAGCGTTATATACTATATCGATATAACGTATAACGTTATATACTATATCGATATAACGTATAACGTTATATACTATAACGATATAACGTATAACGTTATGTAGTATTACGATATAACGTATAACGTTATATACTATTACTATATATCGTATAACGTTATATACTATATCGATATAACGTATAACGTTATATACTATATCGATATAACGTATAGCGTTATATACTATATCGATATAACGTATAACGTTATATACTATATCGATATAACGTATAGCGTTATGTAGTATTTCGACATAACGTATAACGTTATATACGATAACGATATAACGTATAACGTTATATACGATAACAATATAACGTATAACGTTATATACGTTAACGATATAACGTATCACGTTATATACTATATCGATACAACGTATAACGTTATATACTATAACGATATAACGTATAACGTTATGTAGTATTACGACATAACGTATAACGTTATAAACGATAACGATATAACGTATAACGTTATATACTATATCGATATTACGCATAACGTTATATACGATAATGAAATAACGTATAACGTTATGTAGTATTACGATATAAGGTATAGCGTTATATACTATATCGATATAACGTATAACGTTATATACGATAACGATATAACGTATAACGTTATATACGATAACGATATAACGTATAACGTTATATACTATAACGATACAACGTATAACGTTATATACGATAACGATATAACGTATAACGTTATGTGGTATTACGATATAACGCATTACGTTATATACGATAACGATATAACGTATAACGTTATATACTATAACGATATAACGTATAGCGTCATGCTGTATTACGACATAACGTATAACGTTATATACGATAACGATATAACGTATAACGTTATATACGATAACGATATAACGTATAACGTTATATACGATAACGATATAACGTATAACGTTATATACGATAACGATATAACGTATAACGTTATATACTATAACGATACAACGTATAACGTTATATACTATAACGATATAACGTATAACGTTATGTAGCATTACGACATAACGTATAACGTTATATACGATAACGATATAACGTATAACGTTATATACGATAACGATATAACGTATAACGTTATATACTATAACGATACAACGTATAACGTTATATACTATAACGATATAACGTATAACGTTATGTAGCATTACGACATAACGTATAACGTTATATACGATAACGATATAACGTATAACGTTATATACTATATCGATATAACGCATAACGTTATATACTATAACGATACAACGTATAACGTTATATACTATAACGATATAACGTATAACGTTATGTAGCATTACGACATAACGTATAACGTTATATACGATAACGATATAACGTATAACGTTATATACTATATCGATATAACGCATAACGTTATATACGATAATGAAATAACGTATAACGTTATGTAGTATTACGATATAAGGTATAGCGTTATATACTATATCGATATAACGTATAACGTTATATCCTATATCGATATAACGTATAACGTTATATACTATATCGATATAACGTATAGCGTTATATACTATATCGATATAACGTATAACGTTATATACTATATCGATATAACGTATAACGTTATATACTATAACGATATAACGTATAACGTTATGTAGTATTACGATATAACGTATAACGTTATATACTATTACTATATATCGTATAACGTTATATACTATATCGATATAACGTATAACGTTATATACTATATCGATATAACGTATAGCGTTATATACTATATCGATATAACGTATAACGTTATATACTATATCGATATAACGTATAGCGTTATGTAGTATTTCGACATAACGTATAACGTTATATACGATAACGATATAACGTATAACGTTATATACTATATCGATATAACGTATAACGTTATATACGATAACGATACAACGTATAACGTTATATGCTATAACGATATAACGTATAACGTTATATACTATAACGATATAACGTATAACGTTATGTTGTATTACGACATAACGTATAACGTTATATACTATAACTATATAACGTATAAAGTTATGTAGTATTACGATATAACGTATAACGTTATATACTATTACTATATATCGTATAACGTTATATACTATATCGATATAACGTATAACGTTATATACTATATCGATATAACGTATAGCGTTATATACTATATCCATATAACGTATAACGTTATATACTATATCGATATAACGTATAGCGTTATGTAGTATTTCGACATAACGTATAACGTTATATACGATAACGATATAACGTATAACGTTATATACTATATCGATATAACGTATAACGTTATATACGATAACGATATAACGTATAACGTTATATACGATAACGATACAACGTATAACGTTATATACTATAACGATATAACGTATAACGTTATATACTATAACGATATAACGTATAACGTTATGTAGTATTACGACATAACGTATAACGTTATACACGATAACGATATAACGTATAACGTTATATACTATATCGATATATCGTATAACGTTATATACTATATCGATATAACGTATAACGTTATGTACTATATCGATATAACGTATAGCGTTATATACTATATCGATATAACGTATAACGTTATATACTATATCGATATAACGTATAGCGTTATGTAGTATTTCGACATAACGTATAACGTTATATACGATAACGATATAACGTATAACGTTATATACTATAACTATATAACGTATAACGTTATGTAGTATTACGATATAACGTATAACGTTATATACTATTACTATATATCGTATAACGTTATATACTATATCGATATAACCTATAACGTTATATACTATATCGATATAACGTATAGCGTTATATACTATATCGATATAACGTATAACGTTATATACTATATCGATATAACGTATAGCGTTATGTAGTATTTCGACATAACGTATAACGTTATATACGATAACGATATAACGTATAACGTTATATATTATATCGATATAACGTATAACGTTATATACGATAACGATATAACGTATAACGTTATATACGATAACGATACAACGTATAACGTTATCTACTATAACGATATAACGTATAACGTTATATACTATAACGATATAACGTATAACGTTATGTAGTATTACGACATAACGTATAACGCTATACACGATAACGATATAACGTATAACGTTATATACTATATCGATATAACGTATAACGTTATATACGATAACGATATAACGTATAACGTTATATATTATATCGATATAACGTATAGCGTTATGTAGTATTACGACATAACGTATAACGTTATATACGATAACGATATAACGTATAACGTTATATACTATATCGATATAACGTATAACGTTATATACGATAACGATATAACGTATAACGTTATATACGATAACAATATAACGTATAACGTTATATACGATAACGATATAACGTATAACGTTATATACTATATCGATACAACGTATAACGTTATGTACTATAACGATATAACGTATAACGTTATGTAGTATTACGACATAACGTATAACGTTATATACGATAACGATATAACGTATAACGTTATATACTATATCGATATTACGCATAACGTTATATACGATAATGAAATAACGTATAACGTTATGTAGTATTACGATATAAGGTATAGCGTTATATACTATATCGATATAACGTATAACGTTATATACGATAACGATATAACGTATAACGTTATATGCGATAACGATATAACGTATAACTTTATATACTAAATCGATATATCGTATAACGTTATATACGATAACGATATAACGTATAACGTTATATACGATAACGATACAACGTATAACGTTATATACTATAACGATATAACGTATAACGTTATATACTATAACGATATAACGTATAACGTTATGTAGTATTACGACATAACGTATAACGTTATACACGATAACGATATAACGTATAACGTTATATACTATATCGATATAACGTATAACGTTATATACGATAACGATATAACGTATAACGTTATATACTATATCGATATAACGTATAGCGTTATGTAGTATTACGACACAACGTATAACGTTATATACTATAACGATATAACGTATAACGTTATATACTATAACGATATAACGTATAACGTTATGTAGTATTACGATATAACGTATAACGTTATATACTATAACGATATAACGTATAACGTTATATACTATTACGATATAACGTATAACGTTATGTAGTATTACGACATAACGTATGACGTTATATACGATAACGATATAACGTATAACGTTTTATACGATAACGATATAACGTATAACGTTATATACGATAGCGATACAACGTATAACGTTATATACTATAACGATATAACGTATAACGTTATGTAGTATTACGACATAACGTATAACGTTATATACGATAACGATATAACGTATAACGTTATGTACGATAACGATATAACGTATAACGTTATATACTATAACGATATAACGTATAACGTTATATACTATAACGATATAACGTATAACGTTATGTAGTATTACGACATAACGTATAACGTTATACACGATAACGATATAACGTATAACGTTATATACTATATCGATATATCGTATAACGTTATATACTATATCGATATAACGTATAACGTTATATACTATATCGATATAACGTATAGCGTTATATACTATATCGATATAACGTATAACGTTATATACTATATCGATATAACGTATAGCGTTATGTAGTATTTCGACATAACGTATAACGTTATATACGATAACGATATAACGTATAACGTTATATACTATAACTATATAACGTATAACGTTATGTAGTATTACGATATAACGTATAACGTTATATACTATTACTATATATCGTATAACGTTATATACTATATCGATATAACCTATAACGTTATATACTATATCGATATAACGTATAGCGTTATATACTATATCGATATAACGTATAACGTTATATACTATATCGATATAACGTATAGCGTTATGTAGTATTTCGACATAACGTATAACGTTATATACGATAACGATATAACGTATAACGTTGTATACTATAACGATATAACGTATAACGTTATGTTGTATTACGACATAACGTATAACGTTATATACTATAACTATATAACGTATAACGTTATGTAGTATTACGATATAACGTATAACGTTATATACTATTACTATATATCGTATAACGTTATATACTATATCGATATAACGTATAACGTTATATACTATATCGATATAACGTATAGCGTTATGTAGTATTTCGACATAACGTATAACGTTATATACGATAACGATATAACGTATAACGTTATATACTATATCGATATAACGTATAACGTTATATACGATAACGATATAACGTATAACGTTATATACGATAACGATACAACGTATAACGTTATATACTATAACGATATAACGTATAACGTTATATACTATAACGATATAACGTATAACGTTATGTAGTATTACGACATAACGTATAACGCTATACACGATAACGATATAACGTATAACGTTATATACTATATCGATATAACGTATAACGTTATATACGATAACGATATAACGTATAACGTTATATACTATATCGATATAACGTATAGCGTTATGTAGTATTACGACATAACGTATAACGTTATATACGATAACGATATAACGTATAACGTTATATACTATATCGATATAACGTATAACGTTATATACGATAACGGTATAACGTATAACGTTATATACGATAACAATATAACGTATAACGTTATATACGATAACGATATAACGTATAACGTTATATACTATATCGATACAACGTATAACGTTATGTACTATAACGATATAACGTATAACGTTATGTAGTATTACGACATAACGTATAACGTTATATACGATAACGATATAACGTATAACGTTATATACTATATCGATATTACGCATAACGTTATATACGATAATGAAATAACGTATAACGTTATGTAGTATTACGATATAAGGTATAGCGTTATATACTATATCGATATAACGTATAACGTTATATACGATAACGATATAACGTATAACGTTATATGCGATAACGATATAACGTATAACGTTATATACTATATGGATATATCGTATAACGTTATATACGATAACGATATAACGTATAACGTTATATACGATAACGATACAACGTATAACGTTATATACTATAACGATATAACGTATAACGTTATATACTATAACGATATAACGTATAACGTTATGTAGTATTACGACATAACGTATAACGTTATACACGATAACGATATAACGTATAACGTTATATACTATATCGATATAACGTATAACGTTATATACGATAACGATATAACGTATAACGTTATATACTATATCGATATAACGTATAGCGTTATGTAGTATTACGACACAACGTATAACGTTATATACGATAACGATATAACGTATAACGTTATATACTATATCGATATAACGTATAACGTTATATACGATAATGAAATAACGTATAACGTTATGTAGTATTACGATATAAGGTATAGCGTTATATACTATATCGATATAACGTATAACGTTATATACGATAACGATATAACGTATAACGTTATATACGATAACGATATAACGTATAACGTTATATACTATAACGATCAACGTATAACGTTATATACGATAACGATATAACGTATAACGTTATGTGATATTACGATATAACGCATTACGTTATATACGATAACGATATAACGTATAACGTTATATACTATAACGATATAACGTATAGCGTTATGCTGTATTACGACATAACGTATAACGTTATATACGATAACGGTATAACGTATAACGTTATATACTATATCGATATAACGTATAACGTTATATACGATAACGATATAACGTATAACGTTATATACGATAACGATATAACGTATAACGTTATATACGATAACGATATAACGTATAACGTTATATACTATAACGATCAACGTATAACGTTATATACGATAACGATATAACGTATAACGTTATGTGATATTACGATATAACGCATAACGTTATATACGATAATGAAATAACGTATAACGTTATGTAGTATTACGATATAAGGTATAGCGTTATATACTATATCGATATAACGTATAACGTTATATACGATAACGATATAACGTATAACGTTATATACGATAACGATATAACGTATAACGTTATATACTATAACGATCAACGTATAACGTTATATACGATAACGATATAACGTATAACGTTATGTGATATTACGATATAACGCATTACGTTATATACTATAACGATACAACGTATAACGTTATATACTATAACGATATAACGTATAACGTTATGTAGCATTACGACATAACGTATAACGTTATATACGATAACGATATAACGTATAACGTTATATACGATAACGATATAACGTATAACGTTATATACTATAACGATACAACGTATAACGTTATATACTATAACGATATAACGTATAACGTTATGTAGCATTACGACATAACGTATAACGTTATATACGATAACGATATAACGTATAACGTTATATACTATATCGATATAACGCATAACGTTATATACTATAACGATACAACGTATAACGTTATATACTATAACGATATAACGTATAACGTTATGTAGCATTACATAATAACGTATAACGTTATATACGATAACGATATAACGTATAACGTTATATACTATATCGATATAACGCATAACGTTATATACGATAATGAAATAACGTATAACGTTATGTAGTATTACGATATAAGGTATAGCGTTATATACTATATCGATATAACGTATAACGTTATATCCTATATCGATATAACGTATAACGTTATATACTATATCGATATAACGTATAGCGTTATATACTATATCGATATAACGTATAACGTTATATACTATATCGATATAACGTATAACGTTATATACTATAACTATATAACGTATAACGTTATGTAGTACTACGATATAACGTATAACGTTATATACTATTACTATATATCGTATAACGTTATATACTATAACGATATAACGTATAACGTTATGTACTATAACGATATAACGTATAACGTTATATACTATAACGATATAACGTATAACGTTATGTAGTATTACGACATAACGTATAACGTTATACACGATAACGATATAACGTATAACGTTATACACGATAACGATACAACGTATAACGTTATATACTATAACGATATAACGTATAACGTTATATACTATAACGATATAACGTATAACGTTATGTAGTATTACGACATAACGTATAACGTTATACACGATAACGATATAACGTATGACGTTATACACGATAACGATATAATGTATAACGTTATATACTATATCGATATAACGTATAGCGTTATGTAGTATTTCGACATAACGTATAACGTTATATACGATAACGATATAACGTATAACGTTATATACTATAACTATATAACGTATAACGTTATGTAGTATTACGATATAACGTATAACGTTATATACTATTACTATATATCGTATAACGTTATATACTATAACGATATAACGTATAACGTTATGTACTATAACGATATAACGTATAACGTTATGTAGTATTACGACATAACGTATAACGTTATATACGATAACGATATAACGTATAACGTTATGTACGATAACGATATAACGTATAACGTTATATACTATAACGATATAACGTATAACGTTATGTAGTATTACGATATAACGTATAACGTTATATACGATAACGATACAACGTATAACGTTATATACTATAACGATATAACGTATAACGTTATATACTATAACGATATAACGTATAACGTTATATACTATTACGATATAACGTATAACGTTATATACTATTACGATACAACGTATAACGTTATATACTATTACTATATATCGTATAACGTTATATACTATATCGATATAACGTATAACGTTATATACTATATCGATATAACGTATAGCGTTATATACTATATCGATATAACGTATAACGTTATATACTATATCGATATAACGTATAACGTTATATACTATTACGATAAAACGTATAACGTTATATACTATAACGATATAACGTATAACGTTATATACTATTACGATATAACGTATAACGTTATGTAGTATTACGACATAACGTATGACGTTATAGACGATAACGATATAACGTATAACGTTATATACTATAACGATATAACGTATAACGTTATGTAGTATTACGATATAACGTATAACGTTATATACTATTACTATATATCGTATAACGTTATATACTATATCGATATAACGTATAACGTTATATACTATATCGATATAACGTATAGCGTTATATACTATATCCATATAACGTATAACGTTATATACTATATCGATATAACGTATAGCGTTATGTAGTATTTCGACATAACGTATAACGTTATATACGATAACGATATAACGTATAACGTTATATACTATATCGATATAACGTATAACGTTATATACGATAACGATACAACGTATAACGTTATATGCTATAACGATATAACGTATAACGTTATATACTATAACGATATAACGTATAACGTTATGTTGTATTACGACATAACGTATAACGTTATATACTATAACTATATAACGTATAAAGTTATGTAGTATTACGATATAACGTATAACGTTATATACTATTACTATATATCGTATAACGTTATATACTATATCGATATAACGTATAACGTTATATACTATATCGATATAACGTATAGCGTTATATACTATATCCATATAACGTATAACGTTATATACTATATCGATATAACGTATAGCGTTATGTAGTATTTCGACATAACGTATAACGTTATATACGATAAAGATATAACGTATAACGTTATATACTATATCGATATAACGTATAACGTTATATACGATAACGATATAACGTATAACGTTATATACGATAACGATACAACGTATAACGTTATATACTATAACGATATAACGTATAACGTTATATACTATAACGATATAACGTATAACGTTATGTAGTATTACGACATAACGTATAACGTTATACACGATAACGATATAACGTATAACGTTATATACTATATCGATATATCGTATAACGTTATATACTATATCGATATAACGTATAACGTTATATACTATATCGATATAACGTATAGCGTTATATACTATATCGATATAACGTATAACGTTATATACTATATCGATATAACGTATAGCGTTATGTAGTATTTCGACATAACGTATAACGTTATATACGATAACGATATAACGTATAACGTTATATACTATAACTATATAACGTATAACGTTATGTAGTATTACGATATAACGTATAACGTTATATACTATTACTATATATCGTATAACGTTATATACTATATCGATATAACCTATAACGTTATATACTATATCGATATAACGTATAGCGTTATATACTATATCGATATAACGTATAACGTTATATACTATATCGATATAACGTATAGCGTTATGTAGTATTTCGACATAACGTATAACGTTATATACGATAACGATATAACGTATAACGTTATATACTATAACGATATAACGTATAACGTTATGTTGTATTACGACATAGCGTATAACGTTATATACTATAACTATATAACGTATAACGTTATGTAGTATTACGATATAACGTATAACGTAATATACTATTACTATATATCGTATAACGTTATATACTATATCGATATAACGTATAACGTTATATACTATATCGATATAACGTATAGCGTTATATACTATATCCATATAACGTATAACGTTATATACTATATCGATATAACGTATAGCGTTATGTAGTATTTCGACATAACGTATAACGTTATATACGATAACGATATAACGTATAACGTTATATACTATATCGATATAACGTATAACGTTATATACGATAACGATATAACGTATAACGTTATATACGATAACGATACAACGTATAGCGTTATATACTATAACGATATAACGTATAACGTTATATACTATAACGATATAACGTATAACGTTATGTAGTGTTACGACATAACGTATAACGTTATACACGATAACGATATAACGTATAACGTTATATACTATATCGATATATCGTATAACGTTATATACTATATCGATATAACGTATAACGTTATATACTATATCGATATAATGTATAGCGTTATGTAGTATTTCGACATAACGTATAACGTTATATACGATAACGATATAACGTATAACGTTATATACTATATCGATATAACGTATAACGTTATATACGATAACGATATAACGTATAACGTTATATACGATAACGATACAACGTATAACGTTATATACTATAACGATATAACGTATAACGTTATATACTATAACGATATAACGTATAACGTTATGTAGTATTACGACATAACGTATAACGCTATACACGATAACGATATAACGTATAACGTTATATACTATATCGATATAACGTATAACGTTATATACGATAACGATATAACGTATAACGTTATATACTATATCGATATAACGTATAGCGTTATGTAGTATTACGACATAACGTATAACGTTATATACGATAACGATATAACGTATAACGTTATATACTATATCGATATAACGTATAACGTTATATACGTTAACGATATAACGTATAACGTTATATACGATAACAATATAACGTATAACGTTATATACGATAACGATATAACGTATAACGTTATATACTATATCGATACAACGTATAACGTTATGTACTGTAACGATATAACGTATAACGTTATGTAGTATTACGACATAACGTATAACGTTATATACGATAACGATATAACGTATAACGTTATATACTATATCGATATTACGCATAACGTTATATACGATAATGAAATAACGTATAACGTTATGTAGTATTACGATATAAGGTATAGCGTTATATACTATATCGATATAACGTATAACGTTATATACGATAACGATATAACGTATAACGTTATATGCGATAACGATATAACGTATAACGTTATATACTATATCGATATATCGTATAACGTTATATACGATAACGATATAACGTATAACGTTATATACGATAACGATACAACGCATAACGTTATATACTATAACGATATAACGTATAACGTTATATACTATAACGATATAACGTATAACGTTATGTAGTATTACGACATAACGTATAACGTTATACACGATAACGATATAACGTATAACGTTATATACTATATCGATATAACGTATAACGTTATATACGATAACGATATAACGTATAACGTTATATACTATATCGATATAACGTATAGCGTTATGTAGTATTACGACACAACATATAACGTTATATACGATAACGATATAACATATAACGTTATATACTATATCGATATAACGTATAACGTTATATACGATAACGATATAACGTATAACGTTATATACGATAACAATATAACGTATAACGTTATATACGATAACGATATAACGTATCACGTTATATAATATATCGATACAACGTATAACGTTATATACTATAACGATATAACGTATAACGTTATGTAGTATTACGACATAACGTATAACGTTATAAACGATAACGATATAACGTATAACGTTATATACTATATCGATATTACGCATAACGTTATATACGATAATGAAATAACGTATAACGTTATGTAGTATTACGATATAAGGTATAGCGTTATATACTATATCGATATAACGTATAACGTTATATACGATAATGATATAACGTATAACGTTATATACGATAACGATATAACGTATAACGTTATATACTATAACGATACAACGTATAACGTTATATACGATAACGATATAACGTATAACGTTATGTGGTATTACGATATAACGCATTACGTTATATACGATAACGATATAACGTATAACGTTATATACTATAACGATATAACGTATAGCGTTATGCTGTATTACGACATAACGTATAACGTTATATACGATAACGGTATAACGTATAACGTTATATACTATATCGATATAACGTATAACGTTATATACGATAACGATATAACGTATAACGTTATATACGATAACGATATAACGTATAACGTTATATACTATATCGATATAACGTATAGCGTTATGTAGTATTACGACATAACGTATAACGTTATATACGATAACGATATAACGTATAACGTTATATACTATATCGATATAACGTATAACGTTATATACGATAACGATATAACGTATAACGTTATATACGATAACAATATAACGTATAACGTTATATACGATAACGATATAACGTATAACGTTATATACTATATCGATACAACGTATAACGTTATGTACTATAACGATATAACGTATAACGTTATGTAGTATTACGACATAACGTATAACGTTATATACGATAACGATATAACGTATAACGTTATATACTATATCGATATTACGCATAACGTTATATACGATAATGAAATAACGTATAACGTTATGTAGTATTACGATATAAGGTATAGCGTTATATACTATATCGATATAACGTATAACGTTATATACGATAACGATATAACGTATAACGTTATATGCGATAACGATATAACGTATAACGTTATATACTATATCGATATATCGTATAACGTTATATACGATAACGATATAACGTATAACGTTATATACGATAACGATACAACGCATAACGTTATATACTATAACGATATAACGTATAACGTTATATACTATAACGATATAACGTATAACGTTATGTAGTATTACGACATAACGTATAACGTTATACACGATAACGATATAACGTATAACGTTATATACTATATCGATATAACGTATAACGTTATATACGATAACGATATAACGTATAACGTTATATACTATATCGATATAACGTATAGCGTTATGTAGTATTACGACACAACATATAACGTTATATACGATAACGATATAACATATAACGTTATATACTATATCGATATAACGTATAACGTTATATACGATAACGATATAACGTATAACGTTATATACGATAACAATATAACGTATAACGTTATATACGATAACGATATAACGTATCACGTTATATAATATATCGATACAACGTATAACGTTATATACTATAACGATATAACGTATAACGTTATGTAGTATTACGACATAACGTATAACGTTATAAACGATAACGATATAACGTATAACGTTATATACTATATCGATATTACGCATAACGTTATATACGATAATGAAATAACGCATAACGTTATGTAGTATTACGATATAAGGTATAGCGTTATATACTATATCGATATAACGTATAACGTTATATACGATAACGATATAACGTATAACGTTATATACGATAACGATATAACGTATAACGTTATATACTATAACGATACAACGTATAACGTTATATACGATAACGATATAACGTATAACGTTATGTGGTATTACGATATAACGCATTACGTTATATACGATAACGATATAACGTATAACGTTATATACTATAACGATATAACGTATAGCGTTATGCTGTATTACGACATAACGTATAACGTTATATACGATAACGGTATAACGTATAACGTTATATACTATATCGATATAACGTATAACGTTATATACGATAACGATATAACGTATAACGTTATATACGATAACGATATAACGTATAACGTTATATACTATATCGATATAACGTATAGCGTTATGTAGTATTACGACATAACGTATAACGTTATATACGATAACGATATAACGTATAACGTTATATACTATATCGATATAACGTATAACGTTATATACGATAACGATATAACGTATAACGTTATATACGATAACGATATAACGTATAACGTTATATACGATAACGATATAACGTATAACGTTATATACTATAACGATACAACGTATAACGTTATATACTATAACGATATAACGTATAACGGTATGTAGCATTACGACATAACGTATAACGTTATATACGATAACGATATAACGTATAACGTTGTATACTATATCGATATAACGCATAACGTTATATACGATAACGATATAACGTATAACGTTATATACGATAACGATATAACGTATAACGTTATATACTATATCGATATAACGTATAGCGTTATGTAGTATTACGACATAACGTATAACGTTATATACGATAACGATATAACGTATAACGTTATATACTATATCGATATAACGTATAACGTTATATACGATAACGATATAACGTATAACGTTATATACGATAACGATATAACGTATAACGTTATATACTATATCGATATAACGTATAGCGTTATGTAGTATTACGACATAACGTATAACGTTATATACGATAACGATATAACGTATAACGTTATATACTATATCGATATAACGTATAACGTTATATACGATAACGATATAACGTATAACGTTATATACGATAACGATATAACGTATAACGTTATATACGATAACGATATAACGTATAACGTTATATACTATAACGATACAACGTATAACGTTATATACTATAACGATATAACGTATAACGTTATGTAGCATTACGACATAACGTATAACGTTATATACGATAACGATATAACGTATAACGTTGTATACTATATCGATATAACGCATAACGTTATATACGATAATGAAATAACGTATAACGTTATGTAGTATTACGATATAAGGTATAGCGTTATATACTATATCGATATAACGTATAACGTTATATCCTATATCGATATAACGTATAACGTTATATACTATATCGATATAACGTATAGCGTTATATACTATATCGATATAACGTATAACGTTATATACTATATCGATATAACGTATAGCGTTATGTTGTATTTCGACATAACGTATAACGTTATATACGATAACGATACAACGTATAACGTTATATACTATAACGATATAACGTATAACGTTATATACTATAACGATATAACGTATAACGTTATGTAGTATTACGACATAACGTATAACGTTATACACGATAACGATATAACGTATAACGTTATACACGATAACGATATAATGTATAACGTTATATACTATATCGATATAACGTATAGCGTTATGTAGTATTTCGACATAACGTATAACGTTATATACGATAACGATATAACGTATAACGTTATATACTATAACTATATAACGTATAACGTTATGTAGTATTACGATATAACGTATAACGTTATATACTATTACTATATATCGTATAACGTTATATACTATAACGATATAACGTATAACGTTATGTACTATAACGATATAACGTATAACGTTATGTAGTATTACGACATAACGTATAACGTTATATACGATAACGATATAACGTATAACGTTATGTACGATAACGATATAACGTATAACGTTATATACTATAACGATATAACGTATAACGTTATATACTATAACGATATAACGTATAACGTTATGTAGTATTACGACATAACGTATGACGTTATATACGATAACGATATAACGTATAACGTTATATACTATATCGATATAACGTATAGCGTTATGTAGTATTTCGACATAACGTATAACGTTATATACGATAACGATATGACGTATAACGTTATGTAGTATTACGATATAACGTATAACGTTATATACTATTACTATATATCGTATAACGTTATATACTATAACGATATAACGTATAACGTTATGTACTATAACGATATAACGTATAACGTTATGTAGTATTACGACATAACGTATAACGTTATACACGATAACGATATAACGTATAACGTTATACACGATAACGATATAATGTATAACGTTATATACTATATCGATATAACGTATAGCGTTATGTAGTATTTCGACATAACGTATAACGTTATATACGATAACGATATAACGTATAACGTTATATACTATAACTATATAACGTATAACGTTATGTAGTATTACGATATAACGTATAACGTTATATACTATTACTATATATCGTATAACGTTATATACTATAACGATATAACGTATAACGTTATGTACTATAACGATATAACGTATAACGTTATGTAGTATTACGACATAACGTATAACGTTATATACGATAACGATATAACGTATAACGTTATGTACGATAACGATATAACGTATAACGTTATATACTATAACGATATAACGTATAACGTTATATACTATAACGATATAACGTATAACGTTATGTAGTATTACGATATAACGTATAACGTTATATACGATAACGATACAACGTATAACGTTATATACTATAACGATATAACGTATAACGTTTTATACTATAACGATATAACGTATAACGTTATATACTATTACGATATAACGTATAACGTTATATACTATTACGATACAACGTATAACGTTATATACTATTACTATATATCGTATAACGTTATATACTATATCGATATAACGTATAACGTTATATACTATATCGATATAACGTATAGCGTTATATACTATATCGATATAACGTATAACGTTATATACTATATCGATATAACGTATAACGTTATATACTATTACGATATAACGTATAACGTTATATACTATAACGATAGAACGTATAACGTTATATACTATAACGATATAACGTATAACGTTATGTAGCATTACGACATAACGTATAACGTTATATACGATAACGATATAACGTATAACGTTGTATACTATATCGATATAACGCATAACGTTATATACGATAATGAAATAACGTATAACGTTATGTAGTATTACGATATAAGGTATAGCGTTATATACTATATCGATATAACGTATAACGTTATATCCTATATCGATATAACGTATAACGTTATATACTATATCGATATAACGTATAGCGTTATATACTATATCGATATAACGTATAACGTTATATACTATATCGATATAACGTATAGCGTTATGTTGTATTTCGACATAACGTATAACGTTATATACGATAACGATACAACGTATAACGTTATATACTATAACGATATAACGTATAACGTTATATACTATAACGATATAACGTATAACGTTATGTAGTATTACGACATAACGTATAACGTTATACACGATAACGATATAACGTATAACGTTATACACGATAACGATATAATGTATAACGTTATATACTATATCGATATAACGTATAGCGTTATGTAGTATTTCGACATAACGTATAACGTTATATACGATAACGATATAACGTATAACGTTATATACTATAACTATATAACGTATAACGTTATGTAGTATTACGATATAACGTATAACGTTATATACTATTACTATATATCGTATAACGTTATATACTATAACGATATAACGTATAACGTTATGTACTATAACGATATAACGTATAACGTTATGTAGTATTACGACATAACGTATAACGTTATATACGATAACGATATAACGTATAACGTTATGTACGATAACGATATAACGTATAACGTTATATACTATAACGATATAACGTATAACGTTATATACTATAACGATATAACGTATAACGTTATGTAGTATTACGACATAACGTATGACGTTATATACGATAACGATATAACGTATAACGTTATATACTATATCGATATAACGTATAGCGTTATGTAGTATTTCGACATAACGTATAACGTTATATACGATAACGATATGACGTATAACGTTATGTAGTATTACGATATAACGTATAACGTTATATACTATTACTATATATCGTATAACGTTATATACTATAACGATATAACGTATAACGTTATGTACTATAACGATATAACGTATAACGTTATGTAGTATTACGACATAACGTATAACGTTATACACGATAACGATATAACGTATAACGTTATACACGATAACGATATAATGTATAACGTTATATACTATATCGATATAACGTATAGCGTTATGTAGTATTTCGACATAACGTATAACGTTATATACGATAACGATATAACGTATAACGTTATATACTATAACTATATAACGTATAACGTTATGTAGTATTACGATATAACGTATAACGTTATATACTATTACTATATATCGTATAACGTTATATACTATAACGATATAACGTATAACGTTATGTACTATAACGATATAACGTATAACGTTATGTAGTATTACGACATAACGTATAACGTTATATACGATAACGATATAACGTATAACGTTATGTACGATAACGATATAACGTATAACGTTATATACTATAACGATATAACGTATAACGTTATATACTATAACGATATAACGTATAACGTTATGTAGTATTACGATATAACGTATAACGTTATATACGATAACGATACAACGTATAACGTTATATACTATAACGATATAACGTATAACGTTTTATACTATAACGATATAACGTATAACGTTATATACTATTACGATATAACGTATAACGTTATATACTATTACGATACAACGTATAACGTTATATACTATTACTATATATCGTATAACGTTATATACTATATCGATATAACGTATAACGTTATATACTATATCGATATAACGTATAGCGTTATATACTATATCGATATAACGTATAACGTTATATACTATATCGATATAACGTATAACGTTATATACTATTACGATATAACGTATAACGTTATATACTATAACGATATAACGTATAACGTTATATACTATTACGATATAACGTATAACGTTATGTAGTATTACGACATAACGTATGACGTTATATACGATAACGATATAACGTATAACGTTATATACGATAACGATATAACGTATAACGTTATATACGATAACGATATAACGTATAACGTTATATACGATAACGATACAACGTATAACGTTATATACTATAACGATATAACGTATAACGTTATATACTATAACGATATAACGTATAACGTTATGTAGTATTACGACATAACGTATAACGTTATATACGATAACGATATAACGTATAACGTTATATACTATTACGATATAACGTATAACGTTATATACTATTACTATATATCGTATAACGTTATATACTATATCGATATAACGTATAACGTTATATACTATATCGATATAACGTATAGCGTTATATACTATATCGATATAACGTAGAACGTTATATACTATATCGATATAACGCATAACGTTATATACTATAACGATGTAACGTAGAACGTTATATACTATATCGATATAACGTATAACGTTATATACGATAACGATACAACGTATAACGTTATATGCTATAACGATATAACGTATAACGTTATATACTATAACGATATAACGTATAACGTTATGTTGTATTACGACATAACGTATAACGTTATATACTATAACTATATAACGTATAACGTTATGTAGTATTACGATATAACGTATAACGCTATATACTATTACTATATATCGTATAACGTTATATACTATATCGATATAACGTATAACGTTATATACTATATCGATATAACGTATAGCGTTATGTAGTATTTCGACATAACGTATAACGTTATATACGATAACGATATAACGTATAACGTTATATACTATATCGATATAACGTATAACGTTATATACGATAACGATATAACGTATAACGTTATATACGATAACGATACAACGTATAACGTTATATACTATAACGATATAACGTATAACGTTATATACTATAACGATATAACGTATAACGTTATGTAGTATTACGACATAACGTATAACGTTATATACGATAACGATATAACGTATAACGTTATGTACGATAACGATATAACGTATAACGTTATATACTATAACGATATAACGTATAACGTTATGTAGTATTACGATATAACGTATAACGTTATATACCATAACGATATAACGTATAACGTTATGTAGTATTACGACATAACGTATAACGTTATACACGATAACGATATAACGTATAACGTTATACACGATAACGATATAACGTATAACGTTATATACTATATCGATATTACGCATAACGTTATATACGATAATGAAATAACGTATAACGTTATGTAGTATTACGATATAAGGTATAGCGTTATATACTATATCGATATAACGTATAACGTTATATACGATAACGATATAACGTATAACGTTATATGCGATAACGATATAACGTATAACGTTATATACTATATCGATATATCGTATAACGTTATATACGATAACGATATAACGTATAACGTTATATACGATAACGATACAACGTATAACGTTATATACTATAACGATATAACGTATAACGTTATATACTATAACGATATAACGTATAACGTTATGTAGTATTACGACATAACGTATAACGTTATACACGATAACGATATAACGTATAACGTTATATACTATATCGATATAACGTATAACGTTATATACGATAACGATATAACGTATAACGTTATATACTATATCGATATAACGTATAGCGTTATGTAGTATTACGACACAACGTATAACGTTATATACGATAACGATATAACGTATAACGTTATATACTCTATCGATATAACGTATAACGTTATATACGATAACGATATAACGTATAACGTTATATACGATAACAATATAACGTATAACGTTATATACGATAACGATATAACGTATCACGTTATATACTATATCGATACAACGTATAACGTTATATACTATAACGATATAACGTATAACGTTATGTAGTATTACGACATAACGTATAACGTTATAAACGATAACGATATAACGTATAACGTTATATACTATATCGATACAACGTATAACGTTATGTACTATAACGATATAACGTATAACGTTATGTAGTATTACGATATAAGGTATAGCGTTATATACTATATCGATATAACGTATAACGTTATATACGAAAACGATATAACGTATAACGTTATATACGATAACGATATAACGTATAACGTTATATACTATAACGATACAACGTATAACGTTATATACGATAACGATATAACGTATAACGTTATGTGGTATTACGATATAACGCATTACGTTATATACGATAACGATATAACGTATAACGTTATATACTATAACGATATAACGTATAGCGTTATGCTGTATTACGACATAACGTATAACGTTATATACGATAACGGTATAACGTATAACGTTATATACTATATCGGTATAACGTATAACGTTATATACGATAACGATATAACGTATAACGTTATATACGATAACGATATAACGTATAACGTTATATACTATATCGATATAACGTATAGCGTTATGTAGTATTACGACATAACGTATAACGTTATATACGATAACGATATAACGTATAACGTTATATACTATATCGATATAACGTATAACGTTATATACGATAACGATATAACGTATAACGTTATATACGATAACGATATAACGTATAACGTTATATACGATAACGATTTAATGTACAACGTTATATACTATAACGATACAACGTATAACGTTATATACTATAACGATATAACGTATAACGTTATGTAGCATTACGACATAACGTATAACGTTATATACGATAACGATATAACGTATAACGTTATATACTATATCGATATAACGCATAACGTTATATACGATAATGAAATAACGTATAACGTTATGTAGTATTACGATATAAGGTATAGCGTTATATACTATATCGATATAACGTATAACGTTATATCCTATATCGATATAGCGTATAACGTTATATACTATATCGATATAACGTATAGCGTTATATACTATATCGATATAACGTATAACGTTATATACTATATCGATATAACGTATAGCGTTATGTAGTATTTCGACATAACGTATAACGTTATATACGATAACGATATAACGTATAACGTTATATACGATAACGATACAACGTATAACGTTATATACTATAACGATATAACGTATAACGTTATATACTATAACGATATAACGTATAACGTTATGTAGTATTACGACATAACGTATAACGTTATATACTATTACTATATATCGTATAACGTTATATACTATAACGATATAACGTATAACGTTATGTACTATAACGATATAACGTATAACGTTATGTAGTATTACGACATAACGTATAACGTTATATACGATAACGATATAACGTATAACGTTATGTAAGATAACGATATAACGTATAACGTTATATACTATTACGATATAACGTATAACGTTATGTAGTATTACGACATAACGTATGACGTTATATGCGATAACGATAAAACGTACAACGTTATATACGATAACGATATAACGTATAACGTTATATACGATAACGATACAACGTATAACGTTATATACTATAACGATATAACGTATAACGTTATATACTATAACGATATAACGTATAACGTTATGTAGTATTACGACATAACGTATAACGTTATATACGATAACGATATAACGTATAACGTTATGTACGATAACGATATAACGTATAACGTTATATACTATAACGATATAACGTATAACGTTATGTAGTATTACGATATAACGTATAACGTTATATACTATTACTATATATCGTATAACGTTATATACTATGTCGATATAACGTATAACGTTATATACTATATCGATGTAACGTATAGCGTTATATACTATATCGATATAACGTAGAACGTTATATACTATATCGATATAACGTATAACGTTATATACTATAACGATGTAACGTAGAACGTTATATACTATATCGATATAACGTATAACGTTATATACGATAACGATACAACGTATAACGTTATATGCTATAACGATATAACGTATAACGTTATATACTATAACGATATAACGTATAACGTTATGTTGTATTACGACATAACGTATAACGTTATATACTATAACTAAATCACGTATAACGTTATGTAGTATTACGATATAACGTATAACGTTATATGCTATTACTATATATCGTATAACGTTATATACTATATGGATATAACGTATAACGTTATATACTATATCGATATAACGTATAGCGTTATATAGTATATCCATATAACGTATAACGTTATATACTATATCGATATAACGTATAGCGTTATGTAGTATTTCGACATAACGTATAACGTTATATACGATAACGATATAACGTATAACGTTATATACTATATCGATATAACGTATAACGTTATATACGATAACGATATAACGTATAACGTTATATACGATAACGATACAACGTATAACGTTATATACTATAACGATATAACGTATAACGTTATGTAGTATTACGACATAACGTATAACGTTATACACGATAACGATATAACGTATAACGTTATACACGATAACGATATAATGTATAACGTTATATACTATGTCGATATAACGTATAGCGTTATGTAGTATTTCGACATAACGTATAACGTTATATACGATAACGATATAACGTATAACGTTATATACTATAACTATATAACGTATAACGTTATGTAGTATTACGATATAACGTATAACGTTATATACTATTACTATATATCGTATAACGTTATATACTATAACGATATAACGTATAACGTTATATACTATAACGATATAACGTATAACGTTATGTAGTATTACGACATAACGTATAACGTTATATACGATAACGATATAACGTATAACGTTATGTACGATAACGATATAACGTATAACGTTATATACTATAACGATATAACGTATAACGTTATGTAGTATTACGATATAACGTATAACGTTATATACTATAACGATATAACGTATAACGTTATATACTATTACGATATAACGTATAACGTTATGTAGTATTACGACATAACGTATGACGTTATATACGATAACGATATAACGTATAACGTTATATACGGTAACGATATAACGTATAACGTTATATACGATAGCGATACAACGTATAACGTTATATACTATAACGATATAACGTATAACGTTATATACTATATCGATATAACGTAGAACGTTATATACTATATCGATATAACGTATAACGTTATATACTATAACGATGTAACGTAGAACGTTATATACTATATCGATATAACGTATAACGTTATATACGATAACGATACAACGTATAACGTTATATGCTATAACGATATAACGTATAACGTTATATACTCTAACGATATAACGTATAACGTTATGTTGTATTACGACATAACGTATAACGTTATATACTATAACTATATAACGTATAACGTTATGTAGTATTACGATATAACGTATAACGTTATATACTATTACTATATATCGTATAACGTTATATACTATATCGATATTACGTATAACGTTATATACTATATCGATATAACGTATAGCGTTATATACTATATCCATATAACGTATAACGTTATATACTATATCGATATAACGTATAGCGTTATGTAGTATTTCGACATAACGTATAACGTTATATACGATAACGATATAACGTATAACGTTATATACTATATCGATATAACGTATAACGTTATATACGATAACGATATAACGTATAACGTTATATACGATAACGATACAACGTATAACGTTATATACTATAACGATATAACGTATAACGTTATATACTATAACGATATAACGTATAACGTTATGTAGTATTACGACATAACGTATAACGTTATACACGATAACGATATAACGTATAACGTTATATACTATATCGATATATCGTATAACGTTATATACTATATCGATATAACGTATAACGTTATATACTATATCGATATAACGTATAGCGTTATATACTATATCGATATAACGTATAACGTTATATACTATATCGATATAACGTATAGCGTTATGTAGTATTTCGACATAACGTATAACGTTATATACGATAACGATATAACGTATAACGTTATATACTATAACTATATAACGTATAACGTTATGTAGTATTACGATATAACGTATAACGTTATATACTATTACTATATATCGTATAACGTTATATACTATATCGATATAACCTATAACGTTATATACTATATCGATATAACGTATAGCGTTATATACTATATCGATATAACGTATAACGTTATATACTATATCGATATAACGTATAACGTTATGTAGTATTACGACATAACGTATAACGTTATACACGATAACGATATAACGTATAACGTTATATACTATATCGATATTACGCATAACGTTATATACGATAATGAAATAACGTATAACGTTATGTAGTATTACGATATAAGGTATAGCGTTATATACTATATCGATATAACGTATAACGTTATATACGATAACGATATAACGTATAACGTTATATGCGATAACGATATAACGTATAACGTTATATACTATATCGATATATCGTATAACGTTATATACGATAACGATATAACGTATAACGTTATATACGATAACGATACAACGTATAACGTTATATACTATAACGATATAACGTATAACGTTATATACTATAACGATATAACGTATAACGTTATGTAGTATTACGACATAACGTATAACGTTATGTAGTATTACGACACAACGTATAACGTTATATACGATAACGATATAACGTATAACGTTATATACTATATCGATATAACGTATAACGTTATATACGATAACGATATAACGTATAACGTTATATACGATAACAATATAACGTATAACGTTATATACGATAACGATATAACGTATCACGTTATATACTATATCGATACAACGTATAACGTTATATACTATAACGATATAACGTATAACGTTATGTAGTATTACGGCATAACGTATAACGTTATAAACGATAACGATATAACGTATAACGTTATATACTATATCGATATTACGCATAACGTTATATACGATAATGAAATAACGTATAACGTTATGTAGTATTACGATATAAGGTATAGCGTTATATACTATATCGATATAACGTATAACGTTATATACGATAACGATATAACGTATAACGTTATATACGATAACGATATAACGTATAACGTTATATACTATAACGATACAACGTATAACGTTATATACGATAACGATATAACGTATAACGTTATGTGGTATTACGATATAACGCATTACGTTATATACGATAACGATATAACGTATAACGTTATATACTATAACGATATAACGTATAGCGTTATGCTGTATTACGACATAACGTATAACGTTATATACGATAACGGTATAACGTATAACGTTATATACTATATCGATATAACGTATAACGTTATATACGATAACGATATAACGTATAACGTTATATACGATAACGATATAACGTATAACGTTATATACTATATCGATATAACGTATAGCGTTATGTAGTATTACGACATAACGTATAACGTTATATACGATAACGATGTAACGTATAACGTTATATACTATATCGATATAACGCATAACGTTATATACGATAATGAAATAACGTATAACGTTATGTAGTATTACGATATAAGGTATAGCGTTATATACTATATCGATATAACGTATAACGTTATATCCTATATCGATATAACGTATAACGTTATATACTATATCGATATAACGTATAGCGTTATATACTATATCGATATAACGTATAACGTTATATACTATATCGATATAACGTATAGCGTTATGTAGTATGTCGACATAACGTATAACGTTATATACTATAACGATATAACGTATAACGTTATATACTATTACGATATAACGTATAACGTTATATACTATTACGATACAACGTATAACGTTATATACTATTACTATATATCGTATAACGTTATATACTATATCGATATAACGTATAACGTTATATACTATATCGATATAACGTATAGCGTTATATACTATATCGATATAACGTATAACGTTATATACTATATCGATATAACGTATAACGTTATATACTATTACGATATAACGTATAATGTTATATACGATAACGATATAACGTATAACGTTATATACGATAACGATATAACGTATAACGTTATATACGATAACGATACAACGTATAACGTTATATACTATAACGATATAACGTATAACGTTATATACTATAATGATATAACGTATAACGTTATGTAGTATTACGACATAACGTATAACGTTATATACGATAACGATATAACGTATAACGTTATGTACGATAACGATATAACGTATAACGTTATATACTATAACGATATAACGTATAACGTTATGTAGTATTACGACATAACGTATAACGTTATATACGATAACGATACAACGTATAACGTTATATACTATAACGATATAACGTATAACGTTATATACTATAATGATATAACGTATAACGTTATGTAGTATTACGACATAACGTATAACGTTATATACGATAACGATATAACGTATAACGTTATGTACGATAACGATATAACGTATAACGTTATATACTATAACGATATAACGTATAACGTTATGTAGTATTACGATATAACGTATAACGTTATATACTATTACTATATATCGTATAACGTTATATACTATATCGATATAACGTATAACGTTATATACTATATCGATATAACGTATAGCGTTATATACTATATCGATATAACGTAGAACGTTATATACTATATCGATATAACGTATAACGTTATATACTATAACGATGTAACGTAGAACGTTATATACTATATCGATATAACGTATAACGTTATATACGATAACGATACAACGTATAACGTTATATGCTATAACGATATAACGTATAACGTTATATACTATAACGATATAACGTATAACGTTATGTTGTATTACGACATAACGTATAACGTTATATACTATAACTATATCACGTATAACGTTATGTAGTATTACGATATAACGTATAACGTTATATACTATTACTATATATCGTATAACGTTATATACTATATCGATATAACGTATAACGTTATATACTATATCGATATAACGTATAGCGTTATATACTATATCCATATAACGTATAACGTTATATACTATATCGATATAACGTATAGCGTTATGTAGTATTTCGACATAACGTATAACGTTATATACGATAACGATATAACGTATAACGTTATATACTATATCGATATAACGTATAACGTTATATACGATAACGATATAACGTATAACGTTATGTACGATAACGATATAACGTATAACGTTATATACTATAACGATATAACGTATAACGTTATGTAGTATTACGATATAACGTATAACGTTATATACCATAACGATATAACGTATAACGTTATATACCATAACGATATAACGTATAACGTTATGTAGTATTACGACATAACGTATAACGTTATACACGATAACGATATAACGTATAACGTTATACACGATAACGATATAATGTATAACGTTATATACTATATCGATATATCGTATAACGTTATATACTATATCGATATAACGTATAACGTTATATACTATATCGATATAACGTATAGCGTTATATACTATATCGATATAACGTATAACGTTATATACTATATCGATATAACGTATAGCGTTATGTAGTATTTCGACATAACGTATAACGTTATATACGATAACGATATAACGTATAACGTTATATACTATAACTATATAACGTATAACGTTATGTAGTATTACGATATAACGTATAACGTTATATACTATTACTATATATCGTATAACGTTATATACTATAACGATATAACGTATAACGTTATATACTATAACGATATAACGTATAACGTTATGTAGTATTACGACATAACGTATAACGTTATATACGATAACGATATAACGTATAACGTTATGTACGATAACGATATAACGTATAACGTTATATACTATAACGATATAACGTATAACGTTATGTAGTATTACGATATAACGTATAACGTTATATACTATAACGATATAACGTATAACGTTATATACTATTACGATATAACGTATAACGTTATGTAGTATTACGACATAACGTATGACGTTATATACGATAACGATATAACGTATAACGTTATATACGATAACGATATAACGTATAACGTTATATACGATAGCGATACAACGTATAACGTTATATACTATAACGATATAACGTATAACGTTATGTAGTATTACGACATAACGTATAACGTTATATACTATAACGATGTAACGTAGAACGTTATATACTATATCGATATAACGTATAACGTTATATACGATAACGATACAACGTATAACGTTATATGCTATAACGATATAACGTATAACGTTATGTAGTATTACGATATAACGTATAACGTTATATACTATAACGATATAACGTATAACGTTATATACTATTACGATATAACGTATAACGTTATGTAGTATTACGACATAACGTATAACGTTATATACTATTACTATATATCGTATAACGTTATATACTATATCGATATAACGTATAACGTTATATACTATATCGATATAACGTATAGCGTTATATACTATATCGATATAACGTAGAACGTTATATACTATATCGATATAACGTATAACGTTATATACTATAACGATGTAACGTAGAACGTTATATACTATATCGATATAACGTATAACGTTATATACGATAACGATACAACGTATAACGTTATATGCTATAACGATATAACGTATAACGTTATATACTATAACGATATAACGTATAACGTTATGTTGTATTACGACATAACGTATAACGTTATATACTATAACTATATAACGTATAACGTTATGTAGTATTACGATATAACGTATAACGTTATATACTATTACTATATAACGTATAACGTTATATACTATATCGATATAACGTATAGCGTTATATACTATATCGATATAACGTATAACGTTATATACTATATCGATATAACGTATAGCGTTATGTAGTATTTCGACATAACGTATAACGTTATATACGATAACGATATAACGTATAACGTTATATACTATAACTATATAACGTATAACGTTATGTAGTATTACGATATAACGTATAACGTTATATACTATTACTATATATCGTATAACGTTATATACTATAACGATATAACGTATAACGTTATATACTATAACGATATAACGTATAACGTTATGTAGTATTACGACATAACGTATAACGTTATATACGATAACGATATAACGTATAACGTTATGTACGATAACGATATAACGTATAACGTTATATACTATAACTATATAACGTATAACGTTATGTAGTATTACGATATAACGTATAACGTTATATACTATTACTATATATCGTATAACGTTATATACTATATCGATATAACCTATAACGTTATATACTATATCGATATAACGTATAGCGTTATATACTATATCGATATAACGTATAACGTTATATACTATATCGATATAACGTATAACGTTATGTAGTATTACGACATAACGTATAACGTTATACACGATAACGATATAACGTATAACGTTATATACTATATCGATATTACGCATAACGTTATATACGATAATGAAATAACGTATAACGTTATGTAGTATTACGATATAAGGTATAGCGTTATATACTATATCGATATAACGTATAACGTTATATACGATAACGATATAACGTATAACGTTATATGCGATAACGATATAACGTATAACGTTATATACTATATCGATATATCGTATAACGTTATATACGATAACGATATAACGTATAACGTTATATACGATAACGATACAACGTATAACGTTATATACTATAACGATATAACGTATAACGTTATATACTATAACGATATAACGTATAACGTTATGTAGTATTACGACATAACGTATAACGTTATGTAGTATTACGACACAACGTATAACGTTATATACGATAACGATATAACGTATAACGTTATATACTATATCGATATAACGTATAACGTTATATACGATAACGATATAACGTATAACGTTATATACGATAACAATATAACGTATAACGTTATATACGATAACGATATAACGTATCACGTTATATACTATATCGATACAACGTATAACGTTATATACTATAACGATATAACGTATAACGTTATGTAGTATTACGGCATAACGTATAACGTTATAAACGATAACGATATAACGTATAACGTTATATACTATATCGATATTACGCATAACGTTATATACGATAATGAAATAACGTATAACGTTATGTAGTATTACGATATAAGGTATAGCGTTATATACTATATCGATATAACGTATAACGTTATATACGATAACGATATAACGTATAACGTTATATACGATAACGATATAACGTATAACGTTATATACTATAACGATACAACGTATAACGTTATATACGATAACGATATAACGTATAACGTTATGTGGTATTACGATATAACGCATTACGTTATATACGATAACGATATAACGTATAACGTTATATACTATAACGATATAACGTATAGCGTTATGCTGTATTACGACATAACGTATAACGTTATATACGATAACGGTATAACGTATAACGTTATATACTATATCGATATAACGTATAACGTTATATACGATAACGATATAACGTATAACGTTATATACGATAACGATATAACGTATAACGTTATATACTATATCGATATAACGTATAGCGTTATGTAGTATTACGACATAACGTATAACGTTATATACGATAACGATGTAACGTATAACGTTATATACTATATCGATATAACGCATAACGTTATATACGATAATGAAATAACGTATAACGTTATGTAGTATTACGATATAAGGTATAGCGTTATATACTATATCGATATAACGTATAACGTTATATCCTATATCGATATAACGTATAACGTTATATACTATATCGATATAACGTATAGCGTTATATACTATATCGATATAACGTATAACGTTATATACTATATCGATATAACGTATAGCGTTATGTAGTATGTCGACATAACGTATAACGTTATATACTATAACGATATAACGTATAACGTTATATACTATTACGATATAACGTATAACGTTATATACTATTACGATACAACGTATAACGTTATATACTATTACTATATATCGTATAACGTTATATACTATATCGATATAACGTATAACGTTATATACTATATCGATATAACGTATAGCGTTATATACTATATCGATATAACGTATAACGTTATATACTATATCGATATAACGTATAACGTTATATACTATTACGATATAACGTATAATGTTATATACGATAACGATATAACGTATAACGTTATATACGATAACGATATAACGTATAACGTTATATACGATAACGATACAACGTATAACGTTATATACTATAACGATATAACGTATAACGTTATATACTATAATGATATAACGTATAACGTTATGTAGTATTACGACATAACGTATAACGTTATATACGATAACGATATAACGTATAACGTTATGTACGATAACGATATAACGTATAACGTTATATACTATAACGATATAACGTATAACGTTATGTAGTATTACGACATAACGTATAACGTTATATACGATAACGATACAACGTATAACGTTATATACTATAACGATATAACGTATAACGTTATATACTATAATGATATAACGTATAACGTTATGTAGTATTACGACATAACGTATAACGTTATATACGATAACGATATAACGTATAACGTTATGTACGATAACGATATAACGTATAACGTTATATACTATAACGATATAACGTATAACGTTATGTAGTATTACGATATAACGTATAACGTTATATACTATTACTATATATCGTATAACGTTATATACTATATCGATATAACGTATAACGTTATATACTATATCGATATAACGTATAGCGTTATATACTATATCGATATAACGTAGAACGTTATATACTATATCGATATAACGTATAACGTTATATACTATAACGATGTAACGTAGAACGTTATATACTATATCGATATAACGTATAACGTTATATACGATAACGATACAACGTATAACGTTATATGCTATAACGATATAACGTATAACGTTATATACTATAACGATATAACGTATAACGTTATGTTGTATTACGACATAACGTATAACGTTATATACTATAACTATATCACGTATAACGTTATGTAGTATTACGATATAACGTATAACGTTATATACTATTACTATATATCGTATAACGTTATATACTATATCGATATAACGTATAACGTTATATACTATATCGATATAACGTATAGCGTTATATACTATATCCATATAACGTATAACGTTATATACTATATCGATATAACGTATAGCGTTATGTAGTATTTCGACATAACGTATAACGTTATATACGATAACGATATAACGTATAACGTTATATACTATATCGATATAACGTATAACGTTATATACGATAACGATATAACGTATAACGTTATGTACGATAACGATATAACGTATAACGTTATATACTATAACGATATAACGTATAACGTTATGTAGTATTACGATATAACGTATAACGTTATATACCATAACGATATAACGTATAACGTTATATACCATAACGATATAACGTATAACGTTATGTAGTATTACGACATAACGTATAACGTTATACACGATAACGATATAACGTATAACGTTATACACGATAACGATATAATGTATAACGTTATATACTATATCGATATATCGTATAACGTTATATACTATATCGATATAACGTATAACGTTATATACTATATCGATATAACGTATAGCGTTATATACTATATCGATATAACGTATAACGTTATATACTATATCGATATAACGTATAGCGTTATGTAGTATTTCGACATAACGTATAACGTTATATACGATAACGATATAACGTATAACGTTATATACTATAACTATATAACGTATAACGTTATGTAGTATTACGATATAACGTATAACGTTATATACTATTACTATATATCGTATAACGTTATATACTATAACGATATAACGTATAACGTTATATACTATAACGATATAACGTATAACGTTATGTAGTATTACGACATAACGTATAACGTTATATACGATAACGATATAACGTATAACGTTATGTACGATAACGATATAACGTATAACGTTATATACTATAACGATATAACGTATAACGTTATGTAGTATTACGATATAACGTATAACGTTATATACTATAACGATATAACGTATAACGTTATATACTATTACGATATAACGTATAACGTTATGTAGTATTACGACATAACGTATGACGTTATATACGATAACGATATAACGTATAACGTTATATACGATAACGATATAACGTATAACGTTATATACGATAGCGATACAACGTATAACGTTATATACTATAACGATATAACGTATAACGTTATGTAGTATTACGACATAACGTATAACGTTATATACTATAACGATGTAACGTAGAACGTTATATACTATATCGATATAACGTATAACGTTATATACGATAACGATACAACGTATAACGTTATATGCTATAACGATATAACGTATAACGTTATGTAGTATTACGATATAACGTATAACGTTATATACTATAACGATATAACGTATAACGTTATATACTATTACGATATAACGTATAACGTTATGTAGTATTACGACATAACGTATAACGTTATATACTATTACTATATATCGTATAACGTTATATACTATATCGATATAACGTATAACGTTATATACTATATCGATATAACGTATAGCGTTATATACTATATCGATATAACGTAGAACGTTATATACTATATCGATATAACGTATAACGTTATATACTATAACGATGTAACGTAGAACGTTATATACTATATCGATATAACGTATAACGTTATATACGATAACGATACAACGTATAACGTTATATGCTATAACGATATAACGTATAACGTTATATACTATAACGATATAACGTATAACGTTATGTTGTATTACGACATAACGTATAACGTTATATACTATAACTATATAACGTATAACGTTATGTAGTATTACGATATAACGTATAACGTTATATACTATTACTATATAACGTATAACGTTATATACTATATCGATATAACGTATAGCGTTATATACTATATCGATATAACGTATAACGTTATATACTATATCGATATAACGTATAGCGTTATGTAGTATTTCGACATAACGTATAACGTTATATACGATAACGATATAACGTATAACGTTATATACTATAACTATATAACGTATAACGTTATGTAGTATTACGATATAACGTATAACGTTATATACTATTACTATATATCGTATAACGTTATATACTATAACGATATAACGTATAACGTTATATACTATAACGATATAACGTATAACGTTATGTAGTATTACGACATAACGTATAACGTTATATACGATAACGATATAACGTATAACGTTATGTACGATAACGATATAACGTATAACGTTATATACTATAACGATATAACGTATAACGTTATGTAGTATTACGATATAACTTATAACGTTATATACTATAACGATATAACGTATAACGTTATATACTATTACGATATAACGTATAACGTTATGTAGTATTACGACATAACGTATGACGTTATATACGATAACGATATAACGTATAACGTTATATACGATAACGATATAACGTATAACGTTATATACGATAGCGATACAACGTATAACGTTATATACTATAACGATATAACGTATAACGTTATGTAGTATTACGACATAACGTATAACGTTATATACTATAACGATGTAACGTAGAACGTTATATACTATATCGATATAACGTATAACGTTATATACGATAACGATACAACGTATAACGTTATATGCTATAACGATATAACGTATAACGTTATGTAGTATTACGATATAACGTATAACGTTATATACTATAACGATATAACGTATAACGTTATATACTATTACGATATAACGTATAACGTTATGTAGTATTACGACATAACGTATAACGTTATATACTATTACTATATATCGTATAACGTTATATACTATATCGATATAACGTATAACGTTATATACTATATCGATATAACGTATAGCGTTATATACTATATCGATATAACGTAGAACGTTATATACTATATCGATATAACGTATAACGTTATATACTATAACGATGTAACGTAGAACGTTATATACTATATCGATATAACGTATAACGTTATATACGATAACGATACAACGTATAACGTTATATGCTATAACGATATAACGTATAACGTTATATACTATAACGATATAACGTATAACGTTATGTTGTATTACGACATAACGTATGACGTTATATACTATAACTATATAACGTATAACGTTATGTAGTATTACGATATAACGTATAACGTTATATACTATTACTATATATCGTATAACGTTATATACTATATCGATATAACGTATAACGTTATATACTATATCGATATAACGTATAGCGTTATATACTATATCCATATTACGTATAACGTTATATACTATATCGATATAACGTATAGCGTTATGTAGTATTTCGACATAACGTATAACGTTATATACGATAACGATATAACGTATAACGTTATATACTATATCGATATAACGTATAACGTTATATACTATATCGATATAACGTATAACGTTATATACTATATCGATATAACGTATAACGTTATATACGATAACGATATAACGTATAACGTTATATACGATAACGATACAACGTATAACGTTATATACTATAACGATATAACGAATAACGTTATATACTATATCGATATAACGTATAACGTTATGTAGTATTACGACATAACGTATAACGTTATACACGATAACGATATAACGTATAACGTTATATACTATATCGATATATCGTATAACGTTATATACTATATCGATATAACGTATAACGTTATATACTATATCGATATAACATATAGCGTTATATACTATATCGATATAACGTATAACGTTATATACTATATCGATATAACGTATAGCGTTATGTAGTATTTCGACATAACGTATAACGTTATATACGATAACGATATAACGTATAACGTTATATACTATAACTATATAACGTATAACGTTATGTAGTATTACGATATAACGTATAACGTTATATACTATTACTATATATCGTATAACGTTATATACTATATCGATATAACCTATAACGTTATATACTATATCGATATAACGTATAGCGTTATATACTATATCGATATAACGTATAACGTTATATTCTATATCGATATAACGTATAGCGTTATGTAGTATTTCGACATAACGTATAACGTTATATACGATAACGATATAACGTATAACGTTATATACTATATCGATATAACGTATAACGTTATATACGATAACGATATAACGTATAACGTTATATACTATATCGATACAACGTATAACGTTATGGACTATAACGATATAACGTATAACGTTATGTAGTATTACGACATAACGTATAACGTTATATACGATAACGATATAACGTATAACGTTATATACTATATCGATATTACGCATAACGTTATATACGATAATGAAATAACGTATAACGTTATGTAGTATTACGATATAAGGTATAGCGTTATATACTATATCGATATAACGTATAACGTTATATACGATAACGATATAACGTATAACGTTATATGCGATAACGATATTACGTATAACGTTATATACTATATCGATATATCGTATAACGTTATATACGATAACGATATAACGTATAACGTTATATACGATAACGATACAACGTATAACGTTATATACTATAACGATATAACGTATAACGTTATATACTATAACGATATAACGTATAACGTTATGTAGTATTACGACATAACGTATAACGTTATACACGATAACGATATAACGTATAACGTTATATACTATATCGATATAACGTATAACGTTATATACGATAACGATATAACGTATAACGTTATATACTATATCGATATAACGTATAGCGTTATGTAGTATTACGACACAACGTATAACGTTATATACGATAACGATATAACGTATAACGTTATATACGATAACAATATAACGTATAACGTTATATACGATAACGATATAACGTATCACGTTATATACTATATCGATACAACGTATAACGTTATATACTATAACGATATAACGTATAACGTTATGTAGTATTACGACATAACGTATAACGTTATAAACGATAACAATATAACGTATAACGTTATATACGATAACGATATAACGTATAACGTTATATACTATAACGATACAACGTATAACGTTATATACGATAACGATATAACGTATAACGTTATGTGGTATTACGATATAACGCATTACGTTATATACGATAACGATATAACGTATAACGTTATATACTATAACGATATAACGTATAGCGTTATGCTGTATTACGACATAACGTATAACGTTATATACGATAACGGTATAACGTATAACGTTATATACTATATCGATATAACGTATAACGTTATATACGATAACGATATAACGTATAACGTTATATACGATAACGATATAACGTATAACGTTATATACTATATCGATATAACGTATAGCGTTATGTAGTATTACGACATAACGTATAACGTTATATACGATAACGATATAACGTATAACGTTATATACTATATCGATATAACGTATAACGTTATATACGATAACGATATAACGTATAACGTTATATACGATAACGATATAACGTATAACGTTATATACGATAACGATATAACGTACAACGTTATATACTATAACGATACAACGTATAACGTTATATACTATAACGATATAACGTATAACGTTATGTAGCATTACGACATAACGTATAACGTTATATACGATAACGATATAACGTATAACGTTATATACTATATCGATATAACGCATAACGTTATATACGATAATGAAATAACGTATAACGTTATGTAGTATTACGATATAAGGTATAGCGTTATATACTATATCGATATAACGTATAACGTTATATCCTATATCGATATAACGTATAACGTTATATACTATATCGATATAACGTATAGCGTTATATACTATATCGATATAACGTATAACGTTATATACTATATCGATATAACGTATAGCGTTATGTAGTATTTCGACATAACGTATAACGTTATATACGATAACGATATAACGTATAACGTTATATACGATAACGATACAACGTATAACGTTATATACTATAACGATATAACGTATAACGTTATATACTCTAACGATATAACGTATAACGTTATGTAGTATTACGACATAACGTATAACGTTATATACTATTACTATATATCGTATAACGTTATATACTATAACGATATAACGTATAACGTTATGTACTATAACGATATAACGTATAACGTTATGTAGTATTACGACATAACGTATAACGTTATATACGATAACGATATAACGTATAACGTTATGTAAGATAACGATATAACGTATAACGTTATATACTATTACGATATAACGTATAACGTTATGTAGTATTACGACATAACGTATGACGTTATATACGATAACGATATAACGTACAACGTTATATACGATAACGATATAACGTTTAACGTTATATACGATAACGATACAACGTATAACGTTATATACTATAACGATATAACGTATAACGTTATATACTATAACGATATAACGTATAACGTTATGTAGTATTACGACATAACGTATAACGTTATATACGATAACGATATAACGTATAACGTTATGTACGATAACGATATAACGTATAACGTTATATACTATAACGATATAACGTATAACGTTATGTAGTATTACGATATAACGTATAACGTTATATACTATTACTATATATCGTATAACGTTATATACTATGTCGATATAACGTATAACGTTATATACTATATCGATGTAACGTATAGCGTTATATACTATATCGATATAACGTAGAACGTTATATACTATATCGATATAACGTATAACGTTATATACTATAACGATGTAACGTAGAACGTTATATACTATATCGATATAACGTATAACGTTATATACGATAACGATACAACGTATAACGTTATATGCTATAACGATATAACGTATAACGTTATATACTATAACGATATAACGTATAACGTTATGTTGTATTACGACATAACGTATAACGTTATATACTATAACTAAATCACGTATAACGTTATGTAGTATTACGATATAACGTATAACGTTATATGCTATTACTATATATCGTATAACGTTATATACTATATCGATATAACGTATAACGTTATATACTATATCGATATAACGTATAGCGTTATATACTATATCCATATAACGTATAACGTTATATACTATATCGATATAACGTATAGCGTTATGTAGTATTTCCACATAACGTATAACGTTATATACGATAACGATATAACGTATAACGTTATATACTATATCGATATAACGTATAACGTTATATACGATAACGATATAACGTATAACGTTATATACGATAACGATACAACGTATAACGTTATATACTATAACGATATAACGTATAACGTTATGTAGTACTACGACATAACGTATAACGTTATACACGATAACGATATAACGTATAACGTTATACACGATAACGATATAATGTATAACGTTATATACTATGTCGATATAACGTATAGCGTTATGTAGTATTTCGACATAACGTATAACGTTATATACGATAACGATATAACGTATAACGTTATGTACGATAACGATATAACGTATAACGTTATATACTATAACGATATAACGTATAACGTTATGTAGTATTACGATATAACGTATAACGTTATATACTATAACGATATAACGTATAACGTTATATACTATTACGATATAACGTATAACGTTATGTAGTATTACGACATAACGTATGACGTTATATACGATAACGATATAACGTATAACGTTATATACGATAACGATATAACGTATAACGTTATATACGATAGCGATACAACGTATAACGTTATATACTATAACGATATAACGTATAACGTTATGTAGTATTACGACATAACGTATAACGTTATATACTATAACGATGTAACGTAGAACGTTATATACTATATCGATATAACGTATAACGTTATATACGATAACGATACAACGTATAACGTTATATGCTATAACGATATAACGTATAACGTTATGTAGTATTACGATATAACGTATAACGTTATATACTATAACGATATAACGTATAACGTTATATACTATTACGATATAACGTATAACGTTATGTAGTATTACGACATAACGTATAACGTTATATACTATTACTATATATCGTATAACGTTATATACTATATCGATATAACGTATAACGTTATATACTATATCGATATAACGTATAGCGTTATATACTATATCGATATAACGTAGAACGTTATATACTATATCGATATAACGTATAACGTTATATACTATAACGATGTAACGTAGAACGTTATATACTATATCGATATAACGTATAACGTTATATACGATAACGATACAACGTATAACGTTATATGCTATAACGATATAACGTATAACGTTATATACTATAACGATATAACGTATAACGTTATGTTGTATTACGACATAACGTATAACGTTATATACTATAACTATATAACGTATAACGTTATGTAGTATTACGATATAACGTATAACGTTATATACTATTACTATATAACGTATAACGTTATATACTATATCGATATAACGTATAGCGTTATATACTATATCGATATAACGTATAACGTTATATACTATATCGATATAACGTATAGCGTTATGTAGTATTTCGACATAACGTATAACGTTATATACGATAACGATATAACGTATAACGTTATATACTATAACTATATAACGTATAACGTTATGTAGTATTACGATATAACGTATAACGTTATATACTATTACTATATATCGTATAACGTTATATACTATAACGATATAACGTATAACGTTATATACTATAACGATATAACGTATAACGTTATGTAGTATTACGACATAACGTATAACGTTATATACGATAACGATATAACGTATAACGTTATGTACGATAACGATATAACGTATAACGTTATATACTATAACGATATAACGTATAACGTTATGTAGTATTACGATATAACGTATAACGTTATATACTATAACGATATAACGTATAACGTTATATACTATTACGATATAACGTATAACGTTATGTAGTATTACGACATAACGTATGACGTTATATACGATAACGATATAACGTATAACGTTATATACGATAACGATATAACGTATAACGTTATATACGATAGCGATACAACGTATAACGTTATATACTATAACGATATAACGTATAACGTTATGTAGTATTACGACATAACGTATAACGTTATATACTATAACGATGTAACGTAGAACGTTATATACTATATCGATATAACGTATAACGTTATATACGATAACGATACAACGTATAACGTTATATGCTATAACGATATAACGTATAACGTTATGTAGTATTACGATATAACGTATAACGTTATATACTATAACGATATAACGTATAACGTTATATACTATTACGATATAACGTATAACGTTATGTAGTATTACGACATAACGTATAACGTTATATACTATTACTATATATCGTATAACGTTATATACTATATCGATATAACGTATAACGTTATATACTATATCGATATAACGTATAGCGTTATATACTATATCGATATAACGTAGAACGTTATATACTATATCGATATAACGTATAACGTTATATACTATAACGATGTAACGTAGAACGTTATATACTATATCGATATAACGTATAACGTTATATACGATAACGATACAACGTATAACGTTATATGCTATAACGATATAACGTATAACGTTATATACTATAACGATATAACGTATAACGTTATGTTGTATTACGACATAACGTATGACGTTATATACTATAACTATATAACGTATAACGTTATGTAGTATTACGATATAACGTATAACGTTATATACTATTACTATATATCGTATAACGTTATATACTATATCGATATAACGTATAACGTTATATACTATATCGATATAACGTATAGCGTTATATACTATATCCATATTACGTATAACGTTATATACTATATCGATATAACGTATAGCGTTATGTAGTATTTCGACATAACGTATAACGTTATATACGATAACGATATAACGTATAACGTTATATACTATATCGATATAACGTATAACGTTATATACTATATCGATATAACGTATAACGTTATATACTATATCGATATAACGTATAACGTTATATACGATAACGATATAACGTATAACGTTATATACGATAACGATACAACGTATAACGTTATATACTATAACGATATAACGAATAACGTTATATACTATATCGATATAACGTATAACGTTATGTAGTATTACGACATAACGTATAACGTTATACACGATAACGATATAACGTATAACGTTATATACTATATCGATATATCGTATAACGTTATATACTATATCGATATAACGTATAACGTTATATACTATATCGATATAACATATAGCGTTATATACTATATCGATATAACGTATAACGTTATATACTATATCGATATAACGTATAGCGTTATGTAGTATTTCGACATAACGTATAACGTTATATACGATAACGATATAACGTATAACGTTATATACTATAACTATATAACGTATAACGTTATGTAGTATTACGATATAACGTATAACGTTATATACTATTACTATATATCGTATAACGTTATATACTATATCGATATAACCTATAACGTTATATACTATATCGATATAACGTATAGCGTTATATACTATATCGATATAACGTATAACGTTATATTCTATATCGATATAACGTATAGCGTTATGTAGTATTTCGACATAACGTATAACGTTATATACGATAACGATATAACGTATAACGTTATATACTATATCGATATAACGTATAACGTTATATACGATAACGATATAACGTATAACGTTATATACTATATCGATACAACGTATAACGTTATGGACTATAACGATATAACGTATAACGTTATGTAGTATTACGACATAACGTATAACGTTATATACGATAACGATATAACGTATAACGTTATATACTATATCGATATTACGCATAACGTTATATACGATAATGAAATAACGTATAACGTTATGTAGTATTACGATATAAGGTATAGCGTTATATACTATATCGATATAACGTATAACGTTATATACGATAACGATATAACGTATAACGTTATATGCGATAACGATATTACGTATAACGTTATATACTATATCGATATATCGTATAACGTTATATACGATAACGATATAACGTATAACGTTATATACGATAACGATACAACGTATAACGTTATATACTATAACGATATAACGTATAACGTTATATACTATAACGATATAACGTATAACGTTATGTAGTATTACGACATAACGTATAACGTTATACACGATAACGATATAACGTATAACGTTATATACTATATCGATATAACGTATAACGTTATATACGATAACGATATAACGTATAACGTTATATACTATATCGATATAACGTATAGCGTTATGTAGTATTACGACACAACGTATAACGTTATATACGATAACGATATAACGTATAACGTTATATACGATAACAATATAACGTATAACGTTATATACGATAACGATATAACGTATCACGTTATATACTATATCGATACAACGTATAACGTTATATACTATAACGATATAACGTATAACGTTATGTAGTATTACGACATAACGTATAACGTTATAAACGATAACAATATAACGTATAACGTTATATACGATAACGATATAACGTATAACGTTATATACTATAACGATACAACGTATAACGTTATATACGATAACGATATAACGTATAACGTTATGTGGTATTACGATATAACGCATTACGTTATATACGATAACGATATAACGTATAACGTTATATACTATAACGATATAACGTATAGCGTTATGCTGTATTACGACATAACGTATAACGTTATATACGATAACGGTATAACGTATAACGTTATATACTATATCGATATAACGTATAACGTTATATACGATAACGATATAACGTATAACGTTATATACGATAACGATATAACGTATAACGTTATATACTATATCGATATAACGTATAGCGTTATGTAGTATTACGACATAACGTATAACGTTATATACGATAACGATATAACGTATAACGTTATATACTATATCGATATAACGTATAACGTTATATACGATAACGATATAACGTATAACGTTATATACGATAACGATATAACGTATAACGTTATATACGATAACGATATAACGTACAACGTTATATACTATAACGATACAACGTATAACGTTATATACTATAACGATATAACGTATAACGTTATGTAGCATTACGACATAACGTATAACGTTATATACGATAACGATATAACGTATAACGTTATATACTATATCGATATAACGCATAACGTTATATACGATAATGAAATAACGTATAACGTTATGTAGTATTACGATATAAGGTATAGCGTTATATACTATATCGATATAACGTATAACGTTATATCCTATATCGATATAACGTATAACGTTATATACTATATCGATATAACGTATAGCGTTATATACTATATCGATATAACGTATAACGTTATATACTATATCGATATAACGTATAGCGTTATGTAGTATTTCGACATAACGTATAACGTTATATACGATAACGATATAACGTATAACGTTATATACGATAACGATACAACGTATAACGTTATATACTATAACGATATAACGTATAACGTTATATACTCTAACGATATAACGTATAACGTTATGTAGTATTACGACATAACGTATAACGTTATATACTATTACTATATATCGTATAACGTTATATACTATAACGATATAACGTATAACGTTATGTACTATAACGATATAACGTATAACGTTATGTAGTATTACGACATAACGTATAACGTTATATACGATAACGATATAACGTATAACGTTATGTAAGATAACGATATAACGTATAACGTTATATACTATTACGATATAACGTATAACGTTATGTAGTATTACGACATAACGTATGACGTTATATACGATAACGATATAACGTACAACGTTATATACGATAACGATATAACGTTTAACGTTATATACGATAACGATACAACGTATAACGTTATATACTATAACGATATAACGTATAACGTTATATACTATAACGATATAACGTATAACGTTATGTAGTATTACGACATAACGTATAACGTTATATACGATAACGATATAACGTATAACGTTATGTACGATAACGATATAACGTATAACGTTATATACTATAACGATATAACGTATAACGTTATGTAGTATTACGATATAACGTATAACGTTATATACTATTACTATATATCGTATAACGTTATATACTATGTCGATATAACGTATAACGTTATATACTATATCGATGTAACGTATAGCGTTATATACTATATCGATATAACGTAGAACGTTATATACTATATCGATATAACGTATAACGTTATATACTATAACGATGTAACGTAGAACGTTATATACTATATCGATATAACGTATAACGTTATATACGATAACGATACAACGTATAACGTTATATGCTATAACGATATAACGTATAACGTTATATACTATAACGATATAACGTATAACGTTATGTTGTATTACGACATAACGTATAACGTTATATACTATAACTAAATCACGTATAACGTTATGTAGTATTACGATATAACGTATAACGTTATATGCTATTACTATATATCGTATAACGTTATATACTATATCGATATAACGTATAACGTTATATACTATATCGATATAACGTATAGCGTTATATACTATATCCATATAACGTATAACGTTATATACTATATCGATATAACGTATAGCGTTATGTAGTATTTCCACATAACGTATAACGTTATATACGATAACGATATAACGTATAACGTTATATACTATATCGATATAACGTATAACGTTATATACGATAACGATATAACGTATAACGTTATATACGATAACGATACAACGTATAACGTTATATACTATAACGATATAACGTATAACGTTATGTAGTACTACGACATAACGTATAACGTTATACACGATAACGATATAACGTATAACGTTATACACGATAACGATATAATGTATAACGTTATATACTATGTCGATATAACGTATAGCGTTATGTAGTATTTCGACATAACGTATAACGTTATATACGATAACGATATAACGTATAACGTTATATACTATAACTATATAACGTATAACGTTATGTAGTATTACGATATAACGTATAACGTTATATACTATTACTATATATCGTATAACGTTATATACTATAACGATATAACGTATAACGTTATATACTATAACGATATAACGTATAACGTTATGTAGTATTACGACATAACGTATAACGTTATATACGATAACGATATAACGTATAACGTTATGTACGATAACGATATAACGTATAACGTTATATACTATAACGATATAACGTATAACGTTATGTAGTATTACGATATAACGTATAACGTTATATACTATAACGATATAACGTATAACGTTATATACTATTACGATATAACGTATAACGTTATGTAGTATTACGACATAACGTATGACGTTATATACGATAACGATATAACGTATAACGTTATATACGATAACGATATAACGTATAACGTTATATACGATAGCGATACAACGTATAACGTTATATACTATAACGATATAACGTATAACGTTATATACTATATCGATATAACGTAGAACGTTATATACTATATCGATATAACGTATAACGTTATATACTATAACGATGTAACGTAGAACGTTATATACTATGTCGATATAACGTATAACGTTATATACGATAACGATACAACGTATAACGTTATATGCTATAACGATATAACGTATAACGTTATATACTATAACGATATAACGTATAACGTTATGTTGTATTACGACATAACGTATAACGTTATATACTATAACTATATAACGTATAACGTTATGTAGTATTACGATATAACGTATAACGTTATATACTATTACTATATATCGTATAACGTTATATACTATATCGATATTACGTATAACGTTATATACTATATCGATATAACGTATAGCGTTATATACTATATCCATATAACGTATAACGTTATATACTATATCGATATAACGTATAGCGTTATGTAGTATTTCGACATAACGTATAACGTTATATACGATAACGATATAACGTATAACGTTATATACTATATCGATATAACGTATAACGTTATATACGATAACGATATAACGTATAACGTTATATACGATAACGATACAACGTATAACGTTATATACTATAACGATATAACGTATAACGTTATATACTATAACGATATAACGTATAACGTTATGTAGTATTACGACATAACGTATAACGTTATACACGATAACGATATAACGTATAACGTTATATACTATATCGATATATCGTATAACGTTATATACTATATCGATATAACGTATAACGTTATATACTATATCGATATAACGTATAGCGTTATATACTATATCGATATAACGTATAACGTTATATACTATATCGATATAACGTATAGCGTTATGTAGTATTTCGACATAACGTATAACGTTATATACGATAACGATATAACGTATAACGTTATATACTATAACTATATAACGTATAACGTTATGTAGTATTACGATATAACGTATAACGTTATATACTATTACTATATATCGTATAACGTTATATACTATATCGATATAACCTATAACGTTATATACTATATCGATATAACGTATAGCGTTATATACTATATCGATATAACGTATAACGTTATATACTATATCGATATAACGTATAACGTTATGTAGTATTACGACATAACGTATAACGTTATACACGATAACGATATAACGTATAACGTTATATACTATATCGATATTACGCATAACGTTATATACGATAATGAAATAACGTATAACGTTATGTAGTATTACGATATAAGGTATAGCGTTATATACTATATCGATATAACGTATAACGTTATATACGATAACGATATAACGTATAACGTTATATGCGATAACGATATAACGTATAACGTTATATACTATATCGATATATCGTATAACGTTATATACGATAACGATATAACGTATAACGTTATATACGATAACGATACAACGTATAACGTTATATACTATAACGATATAACGTATAACGTTATATACTATAACGATATAACGTATAACGTTATGTAGTATTACGACATAACGTATAACGTTATGTAGTATTACGACACAACGTATAACGTTATATACGATAACGATATAACGTATAACGTTATATACTATATCGATATAACGTATAACGTTATATACGATAACGATATAACGTATAACGTTATATACGATAACAATATAACGTATAACGTTATATACGATAACGATATAACGTATCACGTTATATACTATATCGATACAACGTATAACGTTATATACTATAGCGATATAACGTATAACGTTATGTAGTATTACGGCATAACGTATAACGTTATAAACGATAACGATATAACGTATAACGTTATATACTATATCGATATTACGCATAACGTTATATACGATAATGAAATAACGTATAACGTTATGTAGTATTACGATATAAGGTATAGCGTTATATACTATATCGATATAACGTATAACGTTATATACGATAACGATATAACGTATAACGTTATATACGATAACGATATAACGTATAACGTTATATACTATAACGATACAACGTATAACGTTATATACGATAACGATATAACGTATAACGTTATGTGGTATTACGATATAACGCATTACGTTATATACGATAACGATATAACGTATAACGTTATATACTATAACGATATAACGTATAGCGTTATGCTGTATTACGACATAACGTATAACGTTATATCCTATATCGATATAACGTATAACGTTATATACTATATCGATATAACGTATAGCGTTATATACTATATCGATATAACGTATAACGTTATATACTATATCGATATAACGTATAGCGTTATGTAGTATGTCGACATAACGTATAACGTTATATACTATAACGATATAACGTATAACGTTATATACTATTACGATATAACGTATAACGTTATATACTATTACGATACAACGTATAACGTTATATACTATTACTATATATCGTATAACGTTATATACTATATCGATATAACGTATAACGTTATATACTATATCGATATAACGTATAGCGTTATATACTATATCGATATAACGTATAACGTTATATACTATATCGATATAACGTATAACGTTATATACTATTACGATATAACGTATAATGTTATATACGATAACGATATAACGTATAACGTTATATACGATAACGATATAACGTATAACGTTATATACGATAACGATACAACGTATAACGTTATATACTATAACGATATAACGTATAACGTTATATACTATAATGATATAACGTATAACGTTATGTAGTATTACGACATAACGTATAACGTTATATACGATAACGATATAACGTATAACGTTATGTACGATAACGATATAACGTATAACGTTATATACTATAACGATATAACGTATAACGTTATGTAGTATTACGACATAACGTATAACGTTATATACGATAACGATATAACGTATAACGTTATATACGATAACGATACAACGTATAACGTTATATACTATAACGATATAACGTATAACGTTATATACTATAATGATATAACGTATAACGTTATGTAGTATTACGACATAACGTATAACGTTATATACGATAACGATATAACGTATAACGTTATGTACGATAACGATATAACGTATAACGTTATATACTATAACGATATAACGTATAACGTTATGTAGTATTACGATATAACGTATAACGTTATATACTATTACTATATATCGTATAACGTTATATACTATATCGATATAACGTATAACGTTATATACTATATCGATATAACGTATAGCGTTATATACTATATCGATATAACGTAGAACGTTATATACTATATCGATATAACGTATAACGTTATATACTATAACGATGTAACGTAGAACGTTATATACTATATCGATATAACGTATAACGTTATATACGATAACGATACAACGTATAACGTTATATGCTATAACGATATAACGTATAACGTTATATACTATAACGATATAACGTATAACGTTATGTTGTATTACGACATAACGTATAACGTTATATACTATAACTATATCACGTATAACGTTATGTAGTATTACGATATAACGTATAACGTTATATACTATTACTATATATCGTATAACGTTATATACTATATCGATATAACGTATAACGTTATATACTATATCGATATAACGTATAGCGTTATATACTATATCCATATAACGTATAACGTTATATACTATATCGATATAACGTATAGCGTTATGTAGTATTTCGACATAACGTATAACGTTATATACGATAACGATATAACGTATAACGTTATATACTATATCGATATAACGTATAACGTTATATACGATAACGATATAACGTATAACGTTATGTACGATAACGATATAACGTATAACGTTATATACTATAACGATATAACGTATAACGTTATGTAGTATTACGATATAACGTATAACGTTATATACCATAACGATATAACGTATAACGTTATGTAGTATTACGACATAACGTATAACGTTATACACGATAACGATATAACGTATAACGTTATACACGATAACGATATAATGTATAACGTTATATACTATATCGATATATCGTATAACGTTATATACTATATCGATATAACGTATAACGTTATATACTATATCGATATAACGTATAGCGTTATATACTATATCGATATAACGTATAACGTTATATACTATATCGATATAACGTATAGCGTTATGTAGTATTTCGACATAACGTATAACGTTATATACGATAACGATATAACGTATAACGTTATATACTATAACTATATAACGTATAACGTTATGTAGTATTACGATATAACGTATAACGTTATATACTATTACTATATATCGTATAACGTTATATACTATAACGATATAACGTATAACGTTATATACTATAACGATATAACGTATAACGTTATGTAGTATTACGACATAACGTATAACGTTATATACGATAACGATATAACGTATAACGTTATGTACGATAACGATATAACGTATAACGTTATATACTATAACGATATAACGTATAACGTTATGTAGTATTACGATATAACGTATAACGTTATATACTATAACGATATAACGTATAACGTTATATACTATTACGATATAACGTATAACGTTATGTAGTATTACGACATAACGTATGACGTTATATACGATAACGATATAACGTATAACGTTATATACGATAACGATATAACGTATAACGTTATATACGATAGCGATACAACGTATAACGTTATATACTATAACGATATAACGTATAACGTTATGTAGTATTACGACATAACGTATAACGTTATATACTATAACGATGTAACGTAGAACGTTATATACTATATCGATATAACGTATAACGTTATATACGATAACGATACAACGTATAACGTTATATGCTATAACGATATAACGTATAACGTTATGTAGTATTACGATATAACGTATAACGTTATATACTATAACGATATAACGTATAACGTTATATACTATTACGATATAACGTATAACGTTATGTAGTATTACGACATAACGTATAACGTTATATACTATTACTATATATCGTATAACGTTATATACTATATCGATATAACGTATAACGTTATATACTATATCGATATAACGTATAGCGTTATATACTATATCGATATAACGTAGAACGTTATATACTATATCGATATAACGTATAACGTTATATACTATAACGATGTAACGTAGAACGTTATATACTATATCGATATAACGTATAACGTTATATACGATAACGATACAACGTATAACGTTATATGCTATAACGATATAACGTATAACGTTATATACTATAACGATATAACGTATAACGTTATGTTGTATTACGACATAACGTATAACGTTATATACTATAACTATATAACGTATAACGTTATGTAGTATTACGATATAACGTATAACGTTATATACTATTACTATATAACGTATAACGTTATATACTATATCGATATAACGTATAGCGTTATATACTATATCGATATAACGTATAACGTTATATACTATATCGATATAACGTATAGCGTTATGTAGTATTTCGACATAACGTATAACGTTATATACGATAACGATATAACGTATAACGTTATATACTATAACTATATAACGTATAACGTTATGTAGTATTACGATATAACGTATAACGTTATATACTATTACTATATATCGTATAACGTTATATACTATAACGATATAACGTATAACGTTATATACTATAACGATATAACTTATAACGTTATGTAGTATTACGACATAACGTATAACGTTATATACGATAACGATATAACGTATAACGTTATGTACGATAACGATATAACGTATAACGTTATATACTATAACGATATAACGTATAACGTTATGTAGTATTACGATATAACGTATAACGTTATATACTATAACGATATAACGTATAACGTTATATACTATTACGATATAACGTATAACGTTATGTAGTATTACGACATAACGTATGACGTTATATACGATAACGATATAACGTATAACGTTATATACGATAACGATATAACGTATAACGTTATATACGATAGCGATACAACGTATAACGTTATATACTATAACGATATAACGTATAACGTTATGTAGTATTACGACATAACGTATAACGTTATATACTATAACGATGTAACGTAGAACGTTATATACTATATCGATATAACGTATAACGTTATATACGATAACGATACAACGTATAACGTTATATGCTATAACGATATAACGTATAACGTTATGTAGTATTACGATATAACGTATAACGTTATATACTATAACGATATAACGTATAACGTTATATACTATTACGATATAACGTATAACGTTATGTAGTATTACGACATAACGTATAACGTTATATACTATTACTATATATCGTATAACGTTATATACTATATCGATATAACGTATAACGTTATATACTATATCGATATAACGTATAGCGTTATATACTATATCGATATAACGTAGAACGTTATATACTATATCGATATAACGTATAACGTTATATACTATAACGATGTAACGTAGAACGTTATATACTATATCGATATAACGTATAACGTTATATACGATAACGATACAACGTATAACGTTATATGCTATAACGATATAACGTATAACGTTATATACTATAACGATATAACGTATAACGTTATGTTGTATTACGACATAACGTATAACGTTATATACTATAACTATATAACGTATAACGTTATGTAGTATTACGATATAACGTATAACGTTATATACTATTACTATATATCGTATAACGTTATATACTATATCGATATAACGTATAACGTTATATACTATATCGATATAACGTATAGCGTTATATACTATATCCATATTACGTATAACGTTATATACTATATCGATATAACGTATAGCGTTATGTAGTATTTCGACATAACGTATAACGTTATATACGATAACGATATAACGTATAACGTTATATACTATATCGATATAACGTATAACGTTATATACTATATCGATATAACGTATAACGTTATATACTATATCGATATAACGTATAACGTTATATACGATAACGATATAACGTATAACGTTATATACGATAACGATACAACGTATAACGTTATATACTATAACGATATAACGAATAACGTTATATACTATAACGATATAACGTATAACGTTATGTAGTATTACGACATAACGTATAACGTTATACACGATAACGATATAACGTATAACGTTATATACTATATCGATATATCGTATAACGTTATATACTATATCGATATAACGTATAACGTTATATACTATATCGATATAACGTATAGCGTTATATACTATATCGATATAACGTATAACGTTATATACTATATCGATATAACGTATAGCGTTATGTAGTATTTCGACATAACGTATAACGTTATATACGATAACGATATAACGTATAACGTTATATACTATAACTATATAACGTATAACGTTATGTAGTATTACGATATAACGTATAACGTTATATACTATTACTATATATCGTATAACGTTATATACTATATCGATATAACCTATAACGTTATATACTATATCGATATAACGTATAGCGTTATGTAGTATTTCGACATAACGTATAACGTTATATACGATAACGATATAACGTATAACGTTATATACTATATCGATATAACGTATAACGTTATATACGATAACGATATAACGTATAACGTTATGTACGATAACGATATAACGTATAACGTTATATACTATAACGATATAACGTATAACGTTATGTAGTATTACGATATAACGTATAACGTTATATACCATAACGATATAACGTATAACGTTATGTAGTATTACGACATAACGTATAACGTTATACACGATAACGATATAACGTATAACGTTATACACGATAACGATATAATGTATAACGTTATATACTATATCGATATATCGTATAACGTTATATACTATATCGATATAACGTATAACGTTATATACTATATCGATATAACGTATAGCGTTATATACTATATCGATATAACGTATAACGTTATATACTATATCGATATAACGTATAGCGTTATGTAGTATTTCGACATAACGTATAACGTTATATACGATAACGATATAACGTATAACGTTATATACGATAACGATACAACGTATAACGTTATATACTATAACGATATAACGTATAACGTTATATACTATAACGATATAACGTATAACGTTATGTAGTATTACGATATAACGTATAACGTTATATACCATAACGATATAACGTATAACGTTATGTAGTATTACGACATAACGTATAACGTTATATACGATAACGATATAACGTATAACGTTATATACGATAACGATACAACGTATAACGTTATATACTATAACGATATAACGTATAACGTTATATACTATAATGATATAACGTATAACGTTATGTAGTATTACGACATAACGTATAACGTTATATACGATAACGATATAACGTATAACGTTATGTACGATAACGATATAACGTATAACGTTATATACTATAACGATATAACGTATAACGTTATGTAGTATTACGATATAACGTATAACGTTATATACTATTACTATATATCGTATAACGTTATATACTATATCGATATAACGTATAACGTTATATACTATATCGATATAACGTATAGCGTTATATACTATATCGATATAACGTAGAACGTTATATACTATATCGATATAACGTATAACGTTATATACTATAACGATGTAACGTAGAACGTTATATACTATATCGATATAACGTATAACGTTATATACGATAACGATACAACGTATAACGTTATATGCTATAACGATATAACGTATAACGTTATATACTATAACGATATAACGTATAACGTTATGTTGTATTACGACATAACGTATAACGTTATATACTATAACTATATCACGTATAACGTTATGTAGTATTACGATATAACGTATAACGTTATATACTATTACTATATATCGTATAACGTTATATACTATATCGATATAACGTATAACGTTATATACTATATCGATATAACGTATAGCGTTATATACTATATCCATATAACGTATAACGTTATATACTATATCGATATAACGTATAGCGTTATGTAGTATTTCGACATAACGTATAACGTTATATACGATAACGATATAACGTATAACGTTATATACTATATCGATATAACGTATAACGTTATATACGATAACGATATAACGTATAACGTTATGTACGATAACGATATAACGTATAACGTTATATACTATAACGATATAACGTATAACGTTATGTAGTATTACGATATAACGTATAACGTTATATACCATAACGATATAACGTATAACGTTATGTAGTATTACGACATAACGTATAACGTTATACACGATAACGATATAACGTATAACGTTATACACGATAACGATATAATGTATAACGTTATATACTATATCGATATATCGTATAACGTTATATACTATATCGATATAACGTATAACGTTATATACTATATCGATATAACGTATAGCGTTATATACTATATCGATATAACGTATAACGTTATATACTATATCGATATAACGTATAGCGTTATGTAGTATTTCGACATAACGTATAACGTTATATACGATAACGATATAACGTATAACGTTATATACTATAACTATATAACGTATAACGTTATGTAGTATTACGATATAACGTATAACGTTATATACTATTACTATATATCGTATAACGTTATATACTATAACGATATAACGTATAACGTTATATACTATAACGATATAACGTATAACGTTATGTAGTATTACGACATAACGTATAACGTTATATACGATAACGATATAACGTATAACGTTATGTACGATAACGATATAACGTATAACGTTATATACTATAACGATATAACGTATAACGTTATGTAGTATTACGATATAACGTATAACGTTATATACTATAACGATATAACGTATAACGTTATATACTATTACGATATAACGTATAACGTTATGTAGTATTACGACATAACGTATGACGTTATATACGATAACGATATAACGTATAACGTTATATACGATAACGATATAACGTATAACGTTATATACGATAGCGATACAACGTATAACGTTATATACTATAACGATATAACGTATAACGTTATGTAGTATTACGACATAACGTATAACGTTATATACTATAACGATGTAACGTAGAACGTTATATACTATATCGATATAACGTATAACGTTATATACGATAACGATACAACGTATAACGTTATATGCTATAACGATATAACGTATAACGTTATGTAGTATTACGATATAACGTATAACGTTATATACTATAACGATATAACGTATAACGTTATATACTATTACGATATAACGTATAACGTTATGTAGTATTACGACATAACGTATAACGTTATATACTATTACTATATATCGTATAACGTTATATACTATATCGATATAACGTATAACGTTATATACTATATCGATATAACGTATAGCGTTATATACTATATCGATATAACGTAGAACGTTATATACTATATCGATATAACGTATAACGTTATATACTATAACGATGTAACGTAGAACGTTATATACTATATCGATATAACGTATAACGTTATATACGATAACGATACAACGTATAACGTTATATGCTATAACGATATAACGTATAACGTTATATACTATAACGATATAACGTATAACGTTATGTTGTATTACGACATAACGTATAACGTTATATACTATAACTATATAACGTATAACGTTATGTAGTATTACGATATAACGTATAACGTTATATACTATTACTATATAACGTATAACGTTATATACTATATCGATATAACGTATAGCGTTATATACTATATCGATATAACGTATAACGTTATATACTATATCGATATAACGTATAGCGTTATGTAGTATTTCGACATAACGTATAACGTTATATACGATAACGATATAACGTATAACGTTATATACTATAACTATATAACGTATAACGTTATGTAGTATTACGATATAACGTATAACGTTATATACTATTACTATATATCGTATAACGTTATATACTATAACGATATAACGTATAACGTTATATACTATAACGATATAACTTATAACGTTATGTAGTATTACGACATAACGTATAACGTTATATACGATAACGATATAACGTATAACGTTATGTACGATAACGATATAACGTATAACGTTATATACTATAACGATATAACGTATAACGTTATGTAGTATTACGATATAACGTATAACGTTATATACTATAACGATATAACGTATAACGTTATATACTATTACGATATAACGTATAACGTTATGTAGTATTACGACATAACGTATGACGTTATATACGATAACGATATAACGTATAACGTTATATACGATAACGATATAACGTATAACGTTATATACGATAGCGATACAACGTATAACGTTATATACTATAACGATATAACGTATAACGTTATGTAGTATTACGACATAACGTATAACGTTATATACTATAACGATGTAACGTAGAACGTTATATACTATATCGATATAACGTATAACGTTATATACGATAACGATACAACGTATAACGTTATATGCTATAACGATATAACGTATAACGTTATGTAGTATTACGATATAACGTATAACGTTATATACTATAACGATATAACGTATAACGTTATATACTATTACGATATAACGTATAACGTTATGTAGTATTACGACATAACGTATAACGTTATATACTATTACTATATATCGTATAACGTTATATACTATATCGATATAACGTATAACGTTATATACTATATCGATATAACGTATAGCGTTATATACTATATCGATATAACGTAGAACGTTATATACTATATCGATATAACGTATAACGTTATATACTATAACGATGTAACGTAGAACGTTATATACTATATCGATATAACGTATAACGTTATATACGATAACGATACAACGTATAACGTTATATGCTATAACGATATAACGTATAACGTTATATACTATAACGATATAACGTATAACGTTATGTTGTATTACGACATAACGTATAACGTTATATACTATAACTATATAACGTATAACGTTATGTAGTATTACGATATAACGTATAACGTTATATACTATTACTATATATCGTATAACGTTATATACTATATCGATATAACGTATAACGTTATATACTATATCGATATAACGTATAGCGTTATATACTATATCCATATTACGTATAACGTTATATACTATATCGATATAACGTATAGCGTTATGTAGTATTTCGACATAACGTATAACGTTATATACGATAACGATATAACGTATAACGTTATATACTATATCGATATAACGTATAACGTTATATACTATATCGATATAACGTATAACGTTATATACTATATCGATATAACGTATAACGTTATATACGATAACGATATAACGTATAACGTTATATACGATAACGATACAACGTATAACGTTATATACTATAACGATATAACGAATAACGTTATATACTATAACGATATAACGTATAACGTTATGTAGTATTACGACATAACGTATAACGTTATACACGATAACGATATAACGTATAACGTTATATACTATATCGATATATCGTATAACGTTATATACTATATCGATATAACGTGTAACGTTATATACTATATCGATATAACGTATAGCGTTATATACTATATCGATATAACGTATAACGTTATATACTATATCGATATAACGTATAGCGTTATGTAGTATTTCGACATAACGTATAACGTTATATACGATAACGATATAACGTATAACGTTATATACTATAACTATATAACGTATAACGTTATGTAGTATTACGATATAACGTATAACGTTATATACTATTACTATATATCGTATAACGTTATATACTATATCGATATAACCTATAACGTTATATACTATATCGATATAACGTATAGCGTTATATACTATATCGATATAACGTATAACGTTATATTCTATATCGATATAACGTATAGCGTTATGTAGTATTTCGACATAACGTATAACGTTATATACGATAACGATATAACGTATAACGTTATATACTATATCGATATAACGTATAACGTTATATACGATAACGATATAACGTATAACGTTATATACTATATCGATACAACGTATAACGTTATGTACTATAACGATATAACGTATAACGTTATGTAGTATTACGACATAACGTATAACGTTATATACGATAACGATATAACGTATAACGTTATATACTATATCGATATTACGCATAACGTTATATACGATAATGAAATAACGTATAACGTTATGTAGTATTACGATATAAGGTATAGCGTTATATACTATATCGATATAACGTATAACGTTATATACGATAACGATATAACGTATAACGTTATATGCGATAACGATATAACGTATAACGTTATATACTATATCGATATATCGTATAACGTTATATACGATAACGATATAACGTATAACGTTATATACGATAACGATACAACGTATAACGTTATATACTATAACGATATAACGTATAACGTTATATACTATAACGATATAACGTATAACGTTATGTAGTATTACGACATAACGTATAACGTTATACACGATAACGATATAACGTATAACGTTATATACTATATCGATATAACGTATAACGTTATATACGATAACGATATAACGTATCACGTTATATACTATATCGATACAACGTATAACGTTATATACTATAACGATATAACGTATAACGTTATGTAGTATTACGACATAACGTATAACGTTATAAACGATAACGATATAACGTATAACGTTATATACTATACCGATACAACGTATAACGTTATGTACTATAACGATATAACGTATAACGTTATGTAGTATTACGATATAAGGTATAGCGTTATATACTATATCGATATAACGTATAACGTTATATACGAAAACGATATAACGTATAACGTTATATACGATAACGATATAACGTATAACGTTATATACTATAACGATACAACGTATAACGTTATATACGATAACGATATAACGTATAACGTTATGTGGTATTACGATATAACGCATTACGTTATATACGATAACGATATAACGTATAACGTTATATACTATAACGATATAACGTATAGCGTTATGCTGTATTACGACATAACGTATAACGTTATATACGATAACGGTATAACGTATAACGTTATATACTATATCGATATAACGTATAACGTTATATACGATAACGATATAACGTATAACGTTATATACGATAACGATATAACGTATAACGTTATATACTATATCGATATAACGTATAGCGTTATGTAGTATTACGACATAACGTATAACGTTATATACGATAACGATATAACGTATAACGTTATATACTATATCGATATAACGTATAACGTTATATACGATAACGATATAACGTATAACGTTATATACGATAACGATATAACGTATAACGTTATATACGATAACGATATAACGTACAACGTTATATACTATAACGATACAACGTATAACGTTATATACTATAACGATATAACGTATAACGTTATGTAGCATTACGACATAACGTATAACGTTATATACGATAACGATATAACGTATAACGTTATATACTATATCGATATAACGCATAACGTTATATACGATAATGAAATAACGTATAACGTTATGTAGTATTACGATATAAGGTATAGCGTTATATACTATATCGATATAACGTATAACGTTATATCCTATATCGATATAACGTATAACGTTATATACTATATCGATATAACGTATAGCGTTATATACTATATCGATATAACGTATAACGTTATATACTATATCGATATAACGTATAGCGTTATGTAGTATTTCGACATAACGTATAACGTTATATACGATAACGATATAACGTATAACGTTATATACGATAACGATACAACGTATAACGTTATATACTATAACGATATAACGTATAACGTTATATACTATAACGATATAACGTATAACGTTATGTAGTATTACGACATAACGTATAACGTTATATACTATTACTATATATCGTATAACGTTATATACTATAACGATATAACGTATAACGTTATGTACTATAACGATATAACGTATAACGTTATGTAGTATTACGACATAACGTATAACGTTATATACGATAACGATATAACGTATAACGTTATGTAAGATAACGATATAACGTATAACGTTATATACTATTACGATATAACGTATAACGTTATGTAGTATTACGACATAACGTATGACGTTATATACGATAACGATATAACGTACAACGTTATATACGATAACGATATAACGTACAACGTTATATACGATAACGATATAACGTATAACGTTATATACGATAACGATACAACGTATAACGTTATATACTATAACGATATAACGTATAACGTTATATACTATAACGATATAACGTATAACGTTATGTAGTATTACGACATAACGTATAACGTTATATACGATAACGATATAACGTATAACGTTATGTACGATAACGATATAACGTATAACGTTATATACTATAACGATATAACGTATAACGTTATGTAGTATTACGATATAACGTATAACGTTATATACTATTACTATATATCGTATAACGTTATATACTATGTCGATATAACGTATAACGTTATATACTATATCGATGTAACGTATAGCGTTATATACTATATCGATATAACGTAGAACGTTATATACTATATCGATATAACGTATAACGTTATATACTATAACGATGTAACGTAGAACGTTATATACTATATCGATATAACATATAACGTTATATACGATAACGATACAACGTATAACGTTATATGCTATAACGATATAACGTATAACGTTATATACTATAACGATATAACGTATAACGTTATGTTGTATTACGACATAACGTATAACGTTATATACTATAACTAAATCACGTATAACGTTATGTAGTATTACGATATAACGTATAACGTTATATACTATTACTATATATCGTATAACGTTATATACTATATCGATATAACGTATAACGTTATATACTATATCGATATAACGTATAGCGTTATATACTATATCCATATAACGTATAACGTTATATACTATATCGATATAACGTATAGCGTTATGTAGTATTTCGACATAACGTATAACGTTATATACGATAACGATATAACGTATAACGTTATATACTATATCGATATAACGTATAACGTTATATACGATAACGATATAACGTATAACGTTATATACGATAACGATACAACGTATAACGTTATATACTATAACGATATAACGTATAACGTTATGTAGTATTACGACATAACGTATAACGTTATACACGATAACGATATAACGTATAACGTTATACACGATAACGATATAATGTATAACGTTATATACTATGTCGATATAACGTATAGCGTTATGTAGTATTTCGACATAACGTATAACGTTATATACGATAACGATATAACGTATAACGTTATATACTATAACTATATAACGTATAACGTTATGTAGTATTACGATATAACGTATAACGTTATATACTATTACTATATATCGTATAACGTTATATACTATAACGATATAACGTATAACGTTATATACTATAACGATATAACGTATAACGTTATGTAGTATTACGACATAACGTATAACGTTATATACGATAACGATATAACGTATAACGTTATGTACGATAACGATATAACGTATAACGTTATATACTATAACGATATAACGTATAACGTTATGTAGTATTACGATATAACGTATAACGTTATATACTATAACGATATAACGTATAACGTTATATACTATTACGATATAACGTATAACGTTATGTAGTATTACGACATAACGTATGACGTTATATACGATAACGATATAACGTATAACGTTATATACGATAACGATATAACGTATAACGTTATATACGATAGCGATACAACGTATAACGTTATATACTATAACGATATAACGTATAACGTTATATACTATAACGATATAACGTATAACGTTATGTAGTATTACGACATAACGTATAACGTTATATACGATAACGATATAACGTATAACGTTATGTACGATAACGATATAACGTATAACGTTATATACTATAACGATATAACGTATAACGTTATGTAGTATTACGATATAACGTATAACGTTATATACTATTACTATATATCGTATAACGTTATATATAATATAGATATAACGTATAACGTTATATACTATATCGATATAACGTATAGCGTTATATACTATATCGATATAACGTAGAACGTTATATACTATATCGATATAACGTATAACGTTATATACTATAACGATGTAACGTAGAACGTTATATACTATATCGATATAACGTATAACGTTATATACGATAACGATACAACGTATAACGTTATATGCTATAACGATATATCGTATAACGTTATATACGATAACGATATAACGTATAACGTTATATACGATAACGATACAACGTATAACGTTATATACTATATCGATATATCGTATAACGTTATATACTATATCGATATAACGTATAACGTTATATACTATATCGATATAACGTATAGCGTTATATACTATATCGATATAACGTATAACGTTATATACTATATCGATATAACGTATAGCGTTATGTAGTATTTCGACATAACGTATAACGTTATATACGATAACGATATAACGTATAACGTTATATACTATAACTATATAACGTATAACGTTATATACGATAACGATATAACGTATAACGTTATATACGATAACGATACAACGTATAACGTTATATACTATAACGATATAACGTATAACGTTATATACTATAACGATATAACGTATAACGTTATGTAGTATTACGACATAACGTATAACGTTATACACGATAACGATATAACGTATAACGTTATATACTATATCGATATATCGTATAACGTTATATACTATATCGATATAACGTATAACGTTATATACTATATCGATATAACGTATAGCGTTATATACTATATCGATATAACGTATAACGTTATATACTATATCGATATAACGTATAGCGTTATGTAGTATTTCGACATAACGTATAACGTTATATACGATAACGATATAACGTATAACGTTATATACTATAACTATATAACGTATAACGTTATGTAGTATTACGATATAACGTATAACGTTATATACTATTACTATATATCGTATAACGTTATATACTATATCGATATAACCTATAACGTTATATACTATATCGATATAACGTATAGCGTTATATACTATATCGATATAACGTATAACGTTATATACTATATCGATATAACGTATAACGTTATGTAGTATTACGACATAACGTATAACGTTATACACGATAACGATATAACGTATAACGTTATATACTATATCGATATTACGCATAACGTTATATACGATAATGAAATAACGTATAACGTTATGTAGTATTACGATATAAGGTATAGCGTTATATACTATATCGATATAACGTATAACGTTATATACGATAACGATATAACGTATAACGTTATATGCGATAACGATATAACGTATAACGTTATATACTATATCGATATATCGTATAACGTTATATACGATAACGATATAACGTATAACGTTATATACGATAACGATACAACGTATAACGTTATATACTATAACGATATAACGTATAACGTTATATACTATAACGATATAACGTATAACGTTATGTAGTATTACGACATAACGTATAACGTTATGTAGTATTACGACACAACGTATAACGTTATATACGATAACGATATAACGTATAACGTTATATACTATATCGATATAACGTATAACGTTATATACGATAACGATATAACGTATAACGTTATATACGATAACAATATAACGTATAACGTTATATACGATAACGATATAACGTATCACGTTATATACTATATCGATACAACGTATAACGTTATATACTATAACGATATAACGTATAACGTTATGTAGTATTACGGCATAACGTATAACGTTATAAACGATAACGATATAACGTATAACGTTATATACTATATCGATATTACGCATAACGTTATATACGATAATGAAATAACGTATAACGTTATGTAGTATTACGATATAAGGTATAGCGTTATATACTATATCGATATAACGTATAACGTTATATACGATAACGATATAACGTATAACGTTATATACGATAACGATATAACGTATAACGTTATATACTATAACGATACAACGTATAACGTTATATACGATAACGATATAACGTATAACGTTATGTGGTATTACGATATAACGCATTACGTTATATACGATAACGATATAACGTATAACGTTATATACTATAACGATATAACGTATAGCGTTATGCTGTATTACGACATAACGTATAACGTTATATACGATAACGGTATAACGTATAACGTTATATACTATATCGATATAACGTATAACGTTATATACGATAACGATATAACGTATAACGTTATATACGATAACGATATAACGTATAACGTTATATACTATATCGATATAACGTATAGCGTTATGTAGTATTACGACATAACGTATAACGTTATATACGATAACGATATAACGTATAACGTTATATACTATATCGATATAACGCATAACGTTATATACGATAATGAAATAACGTATAACGTTATGTAGTATTACGATATAAGGTATAGCGTTATATACTATATCGATATAACGTATAACGTTATATCCTATATCGATATAACGTATAACGTTATATACTATATCGATATAACGTATAGCGTTATATACTATATCGATATAACGTATAACGTTATATACTATATCGATATAACGTATAGCGTTATGTAGTATGTCGACATAACGTATAACGTTATATACTATAACGATATAACGTATAACGTTATATACTATTACGATATAACGTATAACGTTATATACTATTACGATACAACGTATAACGTTATATACTATTACTATATATCGTATAACGTTATATACTATATCGATATAACGTATAACGTTATATACTATATCGATATAACGTATAGCGTTATATACTATATCGATATAACGTATAACGTTATATACTATATCGATATAACGTATAACGTTATATACTATTACGATATAACGTATAACGTTATATACGATAACGATATAACGTATAACGTTATATACGATAACGATATAACGTATAACGTTATATACGATAACGATACAACGTATAACGTTATATACTATAACGATATAACGTATAACGTTATATACTATAATGATATAACGTATAACGTTATGTAGTATTACGACATAATGTATAACGTTATATACGATAACGATATAACGTATAACGTTATGTACGATAACGATATAACGTATAATGTTATATACTATAACGATATAACGTATAACGTTATGTAGTATTACGACATAACGTATAACGTTATATACGATAACGATATAACGTATAACGTTATATACGATAACGATACAACGTATAACGTTATATACTATAACGATATAACGTATAACGTTATATACTATAATGATATAACGTATAACGTTATGTAGTATTACGACATAACGTATAACGTTATATACGATAACGATATAACGTATAACGTTATGTACGATAACGATATAACGTATAACGTTATATACTATAACGATATAACGTATAACGTTATGTAGTATTACGATATAACGTATAACGTTATATACTATTACTATATATCGTATAACGTTATATACTATATCGATATAACGTATAACGTTATATACTATATCGATATAACGTATAGCGTTATATACTATATCGATACAACGTAGAACGTTATATACTATATCGATATAACGTATAACGTTATATACTATAACGATGTAACGTAGAACGTTATATACTATATCGATATAACGTATAACGTTATATACGATAACGATACAACGTATAACGTTATATGCTATAACGATATAACGTATAACGTTATATACTATAACGATATAACGTATAACGTTATGTTGTATTACGACATAACGTATAACGTTATATACTATAACTATATCACGTATAACGTTATGTAGTATTACGATATAACGTATAACGTTATATACTATTACTATATATCGTATAACGTTATATACTATATCGATATAACGTATAACGTTATATACTATATCGATATAACGTATAGCGTTATATACTATATCCATATAACGTATAACGTTATATACTATATCGATATAACGTATAGCGTTATGTAGTATTTCGACATAACGTATAACGTTATATACGATAACGATATAACGTATAACGTTATATACTATATCGATATAACGTATAACGTTATATACGATAACGATATAACGTATAACGTTATATACGATAACGATACAACGTATAACGTTATATACTATAACGATATAACGTATAACGTTATGTAGTATTACGACATAACGTATAACGTTATACACGATAACGATATAACGTATAACGTTATACACGATAACGATATAATGTATAACGTTATATACTATATCGATATAACGTATAGCGTTATGTAGTATTTCGACATAACGTATAACGTTATATACGATAACGATATAACGTATAACGTTATGTACGATAACGATATAACGTATAACGTTATATACTATAACGATATAACGTATAACGTTATGTAGTATTACGATATAACGTATAACGTTATATACGATAACGATACAACGTATAACGTTATATACTATAACGATATAACGTATAACGTTATATACTATAACGATATAACGTATAACGTTATATACTATTACGATATAACGTATAACGTTATATACTATTACGATACAACGTATAACGTTATATACTATTACTATATATCGTATAACGTTATATACTATATCGATATAACGTATAACGTTATATACTATATCGATATAACGTATAGCGTTATATACTATATCGATATAACGTATAACGTTATATACTATATCGATATAACGTATAACGTTATATACTATTACGATATAACGTATAACGTTATATACTATAACGATATAACGTATAACGTTATATACTATTACGATATAACGTATAACGTTATGTAGTATTACGACATAACGTATAACGTTATATACGATAACGATATAACGTATAACGTTATGTACGATAACGATATAACGTATAACGTTATATACTATAACGATATAACGTATAACGTTATGTAGTATTACGATATAACGTATAACGTTATATACCATTACTATATATCGTATAACGTTATATACTATATCGATATAACGTATAACGTTATATACTATATCGATATAACGTATAGCGTTATATACTATATCGATATAACGTAGAACGTTATATACTATATCGATATAACGTATAACGTTATATACTATAACGATGTAACGTAGAACGTTATATACTATATCGATATAACGTATAACGTTATATACGATAACGATACAACGTATAACGTTATATGCTATAACGATATAACGTATAACGTTATATACTATAACGATATAACGTATAACGTTATGTTGTATTACGACATAACGTATAACGTTATATACTATAACTAAATCACGTATAACGTTATGTAGTATTACGATATAACGTATAACGTTATATACTATTACTATATATCGTATAACGTTATATACTATATCGATATAACGTATAACGTTATATACTATATCGATATAACGTATAGCGTTATATACTATATCCATATAACGTATAACGTTATATACTATATCGATATAACGTATAGCGTTATGTAGTATTTCGACATAACGTATAACGTTATATACGATAACGATATAACGTATAACGTTATATACTATATCGATATAACGTATAACGTTATATACGATAACGATATAACGTATAACGTTATGTAGTATTACGACATAACGTATGACGTTATATACGATAACGATATAACGTATAACGTTATATACGATAACGATATAACGTATAACGTTATATACGATAACGATACAATGTATAACGTTATATACTATAACGATATAACGTATAACGTTATATACTATAACGATATAACGTATAACGTTATGTAGTATTACGACATAACGTATAACGTTATATACGATAACGATATAACGTATAACGTTATGTACGATAACGATATAACGTATAACGTTATATACTATAACGATATAACGTATAACGTTATGTAGTATTACGATATAACGTATAACGTTATATACTATTACTATATATCGTATAACGTTATATACTATATCGATATAACGTATAACGTTATATACTATATCGATATAACGTATAGCGTTATATACTATATCGATATAACGTAGAACGTTATATACTATATCGATATAACGCATAACGTTATATACTATAACGATGTAACGTAGAACGTTATATACTATATCGATATAACGTATAACGTTATATACGATAACGATACAACGTATAACGCTATATGCTATAACGATATAACGTATAACGTTATATACTATAACGATATAACGTATAACGTTATGTAGTATTACGACATAACGTATAACGTTATATACGATAACGATATAACATATAACGTTATGTACGATAACGATATAACGTATAACGTTATATACTATAACGATATAACGTATAACGTTATGTAGTATTACGATATAACGTATAACGTTATATACTATTACTATATATCGTATAACGTTATATACTATATCGATATAACGTATAACGTTATATACTATATCGATATAACGTATAGCGTTATATACTATATCGATATAACGTAGAACGTTATATACTATATCGATATAACGCATAACGTTATATACTATAACGATGTAACGTAGAACGTTATATACTATATCGATATAACGTATACCGTTATATACGATAACGGTACAACGTATAACGCTATATGCTATAACGATATAACGTATAACGTTATATACTATAACGATATAACGTATAACGTTATGTTGTATTACGACATAACGTATAACGTTATATACTATAACTATATAACGTATAACGTTATGTAGTATTACGATATAACGTATAACGCTATATACTATTACTATATATCGTATAACGTTATATACTATATCGATATAACGTATAACGTTATATACTATATCGATATAACGTATAGCGTTATGTAGTATTTCGACATAACGTATAACGTTATATACGATAACGATATAACGTATAACGTTATATACTATATCGATATAACGTATAACGTTATATACGATAACGATATAACGTATAACGTTATATACGATAACGATACAACGTATAACGTTATATACTATAACGATATAACGTATAACGTTATATACTATAACGATATAACGTATAACGTTATGTAGTATTACGACATAACGTATAACGTTATATACGATAACGATATAACGTATAACGTTATGTACGATAACGATATAACGTATAACGTTATATACTATAACGATATAACGTATAACGTTATGTAGTATTACGATATAACGTATAACGTTATATACTATAACGATATAACGTATAACGTTATGTAGTATTACGACATAACGTATAACGTTATACACGATAACGATATAACGTATAACGTTATACACGATAACGATATAATGTATAACGTTATATACTATATCGATATATCGTATAACGTTATATGCTATATCGATATAACGTATAACGTTATATACTATATCGATATAACGTATAGCGTTATATACTATATCGATATAACGTATAACGTTATATACTATATCGATATAACGTATAGCGTTATGTAGTATTTCGACATAACGTATAACGTTATATACGATAACGATATAACGTATAACGTTATATACTATAACTATATAACGTATAACGTTATGTAGTATTACGATATAACGTATAACGTTATATACTATTACTATATATCGTATAACGTTATATACTATAACGATATAACGTATAACGTTATATACTATAACGATATAACGTATAACGTTATGTAGTATTACGACATAACGTATAACGTTATATACGATAACGATATAACGTATAACGTTATGTACGATAACGATATAACGTATAACGTTATATACTATAACGATATAACGTATAACGTTATGTAGTATTACGATATAACGTATATCGTTATATACTATAACGATATAACGTATAACGTTATATACTATTACGATATAACGTATAACGTTATGTAGTATTACGACATAACGTATGACGTTATATACGATAACGATATAACGTATAACGTTATATACGATAACGATATAACGTATAACGTTATATACGATAGCCATACAACGTATAACGTTATATACTATAACGATATAACGTATAACGTTATGTAGTATTACGACATAACGTATAACGTTATATACGATAACGATATAACGTATAACGTTATGTACGATAACGATATAACGTATAACGTTATATACTATAACGATATAACGTATAACGTTATGTAGTATTACGATATAACGTATAACGTTATATACTATTACTATATATCGTATAACGTTATATACTATATCGATATAACGTATAACGTTATATACTATATCGATATAACGTATAACGTTATATACTATATCGATATAACGTATAACGTTATATACTATTACGATATAACGTATAACGTTATATACTATAACGATATAACGTATAACGTTATATACTATTACGATATAACGTATAACGTTATGTAGTATTACGACATAACGTATGACGTTATATACGATAACGATATAACGTATAACGTTATATACGATAACGATATAACGTATAACGTTATATACGATAACGATACAACGTATAACGTTATATACTATAACGATATAACGTATAACGTTATATACTATAACGATATAACGTATAACGTTATGTAGTATTACGACATAACGTATAACGTTATATACGATAACGATATAACGTATAACGTTATGTACGATAACGATATAACGTATAACGTTATATACTATAACGATATAACGTATAACGTTATGTAGTATTACGATATAACGTATAACGTTATATACCATTACTATATATCGTATAACGTTATATACTATATCGATATAACGTATAACGTTATATACTATATCGATATAACGTATAGCGTTATATACTATATCGATATAACGTAGAACGTTATATACTATATCGATATAACGTATAACGTTATATACTATAACGATGTAACGTAGAACGTTATATACTATATCGATATAACGTATAACGTTATATACGATAACGATACAACGTATAACGTTATATGCTATAACGATATAACGTATAACGTTATATACTATAACGATATAACGTATAACGTTATGTTGTATTACGACATAACGTATAACGTTATATACTATAACTAAATCACGTATAACGTTATGTAGTATCACGATATAACGTATAACGTTATATACTATTACTATATATCGTATAACGTTATATACTATATCGATATAACGTATAACGTTATATACTATATCGATATAACGTATAGCGTTATATACTATATCCATATAACGTATAACGTTATATACTATATCGATATAACGTATAGCGTTATGTAGTATTTCGACATAACGTATAACGTTATATACGATAACGATATAACGTATAACGTTATATACTATATCGATATAACGTATAACGTTATATACGATAACGATATAACGTATAACGTTATGTAGTATTACGACATAACGTATGACGTTATATACGATAACGATATAACGTATAACGTTATATACTATATCGATATAACGTATAGCGTTATATACTTTATCCATATAACGTATAACGTTATATACTATATCGATATAACGTATAGCGTTATGTAGTATTTCGACATAACGTATAACGTTATATACGATAACGATATAACGTATAACGTTATATACTATATCGATATAACGTATAACGTTATATACGATAACGATATAACGTATAACGTTATGTAGTATTACGACATAACGTATGACGTTATATACGATAACGATATAACGTATAACGTTATATACGATAACGATATAACGTATAACGTTATATACGATAACGATACAACGTATAACGTTATATACTATAACCATATAACGTATAACGTTATGTAGTATTACGATATAACGTATAACGTTATATACCATTACTATATATTGTATAACGTTATATACTATATCGATATAACGTATAACGTTATATACTATATCGATATAACGTATAGCGTTATATACTATATCGATATAACGTAGAACGTTATATACTATATCGATATAACGTATAACGTTATATACTATAACGATGTAACGTAGAACGTTATATACTATATCGATATAACGTATAACGTTATATACGATAACGATACAACGTATAACGTTATATGCTATAACGATATAACGTATAACGTTATATACTATAACGATATAACGTATAACGTTATGTTGTATTACGACATAACGTATAACGTTATATACTATAACTAAATCACGTATAACGTTATGTAGTATTACGATATAACGTATAACGTTATATACTATTACTATATATCGTATAACGTTATATACTATATCGATATAACGTATAACGTTATATACTATATCGATATAACGTATAGCGTTATATACTATATCCATATAACGTATAACGTTATATACTATATCGATATAACGTATAGCGTTATGTAGTATTTCGACATAACGTATAACGTTATATACGATAACGATATAACGTATAACGTTATATACTATATCGATATAACGTATAACGTTATATACGATAACGATATAACGTATAACGTTATGTAGTATTACGACATAACGTATTACGTTATATACGATAACGATATAACGTATAACGTTATATACGATAACGATATAACGTATAACGTTATATACGATAACGATACAACGTATAACGTTATATACTATAACGATATAACGTATAACGTTATATACTATAACGATATAACGTATAACGTTATGTAGTATTACGACATAACGTATAACGTTATATACGATAACGATATAACGTATAACGTTATGTACGATAACGATATAACGTATAACGTTATATACCATAACGATATAACGTATAACGTTATGTAGTATTACGATATAACGTATAACGTTATATACTATTACTATATATCGTATAACGTTATATACTATATCGATATAACGTATAACGTTATATACTATATCGATATAACGTATAGCGTTATATACTATATCGATATAACGTAGAACGTTATATACTATATCGATATAACGCATAACGTTATATACTATAACGATGTAACGTAGAACGTTATATACTATATCGATATAACGTATAACGTTATATACGATAACGATACAACGTATAACGCTATATGCTATAACGATATAACGTATAACGTTATATACTATAACGATATAACGTATAACGTTATGTTGTATTACGACATAACGTATAACGTTATATACTATAACTATATAACGTATAACGTTATGTAGTATTACGATATAACGTATAACGCTATATACTATTACTATATATCGTATAACGTTATATACTATATCGATATAACGTATAACGTTATATACTATATCGATATAACGTATAACGTTATATACGATAACGATATAACGTATAACGTTATGTAGTATTACGACATAACGTATTACGTTATATACGATAACGATATAACGTATAACGTTATATACGATAACGATATAACGTATAACGTTATATACGATAACGATACAACGTATAACGTTATATACTATAACGATATAACGTATAACGTTATATACTATAACGATATAACGTATAACGTTATGTAGTATTACGACATAACGTATAACGTTATATACGATAACGATATAACGTATAACGTTATGTACGATAACGATATAACGTATAACGTTATATACTATAACGATATAACGTATAACGTTATGTAGTATTACGATATAACGTATAACGTTATATACTATTACTATATATCGTATAACGTTATATACTATATCGATATAACGTATAACGTTATATACTATATCGATATAACGTATAGCGTTATATACTATATCGATATAACGTAGAACGTTATATACTATATCGATATAACGCATAACGTTATATACTATAACGATGTAACGTAGAACGTTATATACTATATCGATATAACGTATAACGTTATATACGATAACGATACAACGTATAACGCTATATGCTATAACGATATAACGTATAACGTTATATACTATAACGATATAACGTATAACGTTATGTTGTATTACGACATAACGTATAACGTTATATACTATAACTATATAACGTATAACGTTATGTAGTATTACGATATAACGTATAACGCTATATACTATTACTATATATCGTATAACGTTATATACTATATCGATATAACGTATAACGTTATATACTATATCGATATAACGTATAGCGTTATGTAGTATTTCGACATAACGTATAACGTTATATACGATAACGATATAACGTATAACGTTATATACTATATCGATATAACGTATAACGTTATATACGATAACGATATAACGTATAACGTTATATACGATAACGATACAACGTATAACGTTATATACTATAACGATATAACGTATAACGTTATATACTATAACGATATAACGTATAACGTTATGTAGTATTACGACATAACGTATAACGTTATATACGATAACGACATAACGTATAACGTTATGTACGATAACGATATAACGTATAACGTTATATACTATAACGATATAACGTATAACGTTATGTAGTATTACGATGTAACGTATAACGTTATATACTATAACGATATAACGTATAACGTTATGTAGTATTACGACATAACGTATAACGTTATACACGATAACGATATAACGTATAACGTTATACACGATAACGATATAATGTATAACGTTATATACTATATCGATATATCGTATAACGTTATATACTATATCGATATAACGTATAACGTTATATACTATATCGATATAACGTATAGCGTTATATACTATATCGATATAACGTATAACGTTATATACTATATCGATATAACGTATAGCGTTATGTAGTATTTCGACATAACGTATAACGTTATATACGATAACGATATAACGTATAACGTTATATACTATAACTATATAACGTATAACGTTATGTAGTATTACGATATAACGTATAACGTTATATACTATTACTATATATCGTATATCGTTATATACGATAACGATATAACGTATAACGTTATGTACGATAACGATATAACGTATAACGTTATATACTATAACGATATAACGTATAACGTTATGTAGTATTACGATATAACGTAGAACGTTATATACTATAACGATATAACGTATAACGTTATATACTATTACGATATAACGTATAACGTTATGTAGTATTACGACATAACGTATGACGTTATATACGATAACGATATAACGTATAACGTTATATACGATAACGATATAACGTATAACGTTATATACGATAGCGATACAACGTATAACGTTATATACTATAACGATATAACGTATAACGTTATGTAGTATTACGACATAACGTATAACGTTATATACGATAACGATATAACGTATAACGTTATGTACGATAACGATATAACGTATAACGTTATATACTATAACGATATAACGTATAACGTTATGTAGTATTACGATATAACGTATAACGTTATATACTATTACTATATATCGTATAACGTTATATACTATATCGATATAACGTATAACGTTATATACTATATCGATATAACGTATAGCGTTATATACTATATCGATATAACGTAGAACGTTATATACTATATCGATATAACGTATAACGTTATATACTATAACGATGTAACGTAGAACGTTATATACTATATCGATATAACGTATAACGTTATATACGATAACGATACAACGTATAACGTTATATGCTATAACGACATAACGTATAACGTTATATACTATAACGATATAACGTATAACGTTATGTTGTATTACGACATAACGTATAACGTTATATACTATAACTATATAACGTATAACGTTATGTAGTATTACGATATAACGTATAACGTTATATACTATTACTATATATCGTATAACGTTATATACTATATCGATATAACGTATAACGTTATATACTATATCGATATAACGTATAGCGTTATATACTATATCCATATAACGTATAACGTTATATACTATATCGATATAACGTATAGCGTTATGTAGTATTTCGACATAACGTATAACGTTATATACGATAACGATATAACGTATAACGTTATATACTATATCGATATAACGTATAACGTTATATACGATAACGATATAACGTATAACGTTATATACGATAACGATACAACGTATAACGTTATATACTATAACGATATAACGTATAACGTTATATACTATAACGATATAACGTATAACGTTATATACTATAACTATATAACGTATAACGTTATGTAGTATTACGATATAACGTATAACGTTATATACTATTACTATATATCGTATAACGTTATATACTATATCGATATAACCTATAACGTTATATACTATATCGATATAACGTATAGCGTTATATACTATATCGATATAACGTATAACGTTATATACTATATCGATATAACGAATAGCGTTATGTAGTATTTCGACATAACGTATAACGTTATATACGATAACGATATAACGTATAACGTTATATACTATATCGATATAATGTATAACGTTATATACGATAACGATATAACGTATAACGTTATATACGATAACGATACAACGTATAACGTTATATACTATAACGATATAACGTATAACGTTATATACTATAACGATATAACGTATAACGTTATGTAGTATTACGACATAACGTATAACGTTATACACGATAACGATATAACGTATAACGTTATATACTATATCAATATAACGTATAGCGTTATATACGATAACGATATAACGTATAACGTTATATACTATATCGATATAACGTATAGCGTTATGTAGTATTACGACATAACGTATAACGTTATATACGATAACGATATAACGTATAACGTTATATACTATATCGATATAACGTATAACGTTATATACGATAACGATATAACGTATAACGTTATATACGATAACAATATAACGTATAACGTTATATACGATAACGATATAACGTATAACGTTATATACTATATCGATACAACGTATAACGTTATGTACTATAACGATATAACGTATAACGTTATATACTATAACGATATAACGTATAACGTTATACACGATAACGATATAACGTATAACGTTATATACTATATCAATATAACGTATAGCGTTATATACGATAACGATATAACGTATAACGTTATATACTATATCGATATAACGTATAGCGTTATGTAGTATTACGACATAACGTATAACGTTATATACGATAACGATATAACGTATAACGTTATATACTATATCGATATAACGTATAACGTTATATACGATAACGATATAACGTATAACGTTATATACGATAACAATATAACGTATAACGTTATATACGATAACGATATAACGTATAACGTTATATACTATATCGATACAACGTATAACGTTATGTACTATAACGATATAACGTATAACGTTATATACTATAACGATATAACGTATAACGTTATGTAGTATTACGATATAACGTATAACGTTATATACTATTACTATATATCGTATAACGTTATATACTATATCGATATAACGTATAACGTTATATACTATATCGATATAACGTATAGCGTTATATACTATATCGATATAACGTAGAACGTTATATACTATATCGATATAACGTATAACGTTATATACTATAACGATGTAACGTAGAACGTTATATACTATATCGATATAACGTAGAACGTTATGTAGTATTACGACATAACGTATAACGTTATATACGATAACGATATAACGTATAACGTTATGTACGATAACGATATAACGTATAACGTTATATACTATAACGATATAACGTATAACGTTATGTAGTATTACGATATAACGTATAACGTTATATACTATTACTATATATCGTATAACGTTATATACTATATCGATATAACGTATAACGTTATATGCTATAACGATATAACGTATAACGTTATATACTATAACGATATAACGTATAACGTTATGTTGTATTACGACATAACGTATAACGTTATATACTATAACTATATAACGTATAACGTTATGTAGTATTACGATATAACGTATAACGTTATATACTATTACTATATATCGTATAACGTTATATACTATATCGATATAACGTATAACGTTATATACTATAACGATATAACGTATAACGTTATGTTGTATTACGACATAACGTATAACGTTATATACTATAACTATATAACGTATAACGTTATGTAGTATTACGATATAACGTATAACGTTATATACTATTACTATATATCGTATAACGTTATATACTATATCGATATAACGTATAACGTTATATACTATATCGATATAACGTATAGCGTTATATACTATATCCATATAACGTATAACGTTATATACTATAACGATATAACGTATAACGTTATGTTGTATTACGACATAACGTATAACGTTATATACTATAACTATATAACGTATAACGTTATGTAGTATTACGATATAACGTAGAACGTTATATACTATATCGATATAACGTATAACGTTATATACTATAACGATGTAACGTAGAACGTTATATACTATATCGATATAACGTATAACGTTATATACGATAACGATACAACGTATAACGTTATATGCTATAACGATATAACGTATAACGTTATATACTATAACGATATAACGTATAACGTTATGTTGTATTACGACATAACGTATAACGTTATATACTATAACTATATAACGTATAACGTTATGTAGTATTACGATATAACGTATAACGTTATATACTATTACTATATATCGTATAACGTTATATACTATATCGATATAACGTATAACGTTATATACTATATCGATATAACGTATAGCGTTATATACTATATCCATATAACGTATAACGTTATATACTATATCGATATAACGTATAGCGTTATGTAGTATTTCGACATAACGTATAACGTTATATACGATAACGATATAACGTATAACGTTATATACTATATCGATATAACGTATAACGTTATATACGATAACGATATAACGTATAACGTTATATACGATAACGATACAACGTATAACGTTATATACTATAACGATATAACGTATAACGTTATATACTATAACGATATAACGTATAACGTTGTGTAGTATTACGACATAACGTATAACGTTATACACGATAACGATATAACGTATAACGTTATATACTATATCGATATATCGTATAACGTTATATACTATATCGATATAACGTATAACGTTATATACTATATCGATATAACGTATAGCGTTATATACTATATCGATATAACGTATAACGTTATATACTATATCGATATAACGTATAGCGTTATGTAGTATTTCGACATAACGTATAACGTTATATACGATAACGATATAACGTATAACGTTATATACTATAACTATATAACGTATAACGTTATGTAGTATTACGATATAACGTATAACGTTATATACTATTACTATATATCGTATAACGTTATATACTATATCGATATAACCTATAACGTTATATACTATATCGATATAACGTATAGCGTTATTTACTATATCGATATAACGTATAACGTTATATACTATATCGATATAACGTATAGCGTTATGTAGTATTTCGACATAACGTATAACGTTATATACGATAACGATATAACGTATAACGTTATATACTATATCGATATAACGTATAACGTTATATACGATAACGATATAACGTATAACGTTATATACGATAACGATACAACGTATAACGTTATATACTATAACGATATAACGTATAACGTTATATACTATAACGATATAACGTATAACGTTATGTAGTATTACGACATAACGTATAACGTTATACACGATAACGATATAACGTATAACGTTATATACTATATCAATATAACGTATAGCGTTATATACGATAACGATATAACGTATAACGTTATATACTATATCGATATAACGTATAGCGTTATGTAGTATTACGACATAACGTATAACGTTATATACGATAACGATATAACGTATAACGTTATATACTATATCGATATAACGTATAACGTTATATACGATAACGATATAACGTATAACGTTATATACGATAACAATATAACGTATAACGTTATATACGATAACGATATAACGTATAACGTTATATACTATATCGATACAACGTATAACGTTATGTACTATAACGATATAACGTATAACGTTATGTAGTATTACGACATAACGTATAACGTTATATACGATAACGATATAACGTATAACGTTATATACTATATCGATATTACGCATAACGTTATATACGATAATGAAATAACGTATAACGTTATGTAGTATTACGATATAAGGTATAGCGTTATATACTATATCGATATAACGTATAACGTTATATACGAGAACGATATAACGTATAACGTTATATGCGATAACGATATAACGTATAACGTTATATACTATTTCGATATATCGTATAACGTTATATACGATAACGATATAACGTATAACGTTATATACGATAACGATACAACGTATAACGTTATATACTATAACGATATAACGTATAACGTTATATACTATAACGATATAACGTATAACGTTATGTAGTATTACGACATAACGTATAACGTTATACACGATAACGATATAACGTATAACGTTATATACTATATCGATATAACGTATAACGTTATATACGATAACGATATAACGTATAACGTTATATACTATATCGATATAACGTATAGCGTTATGTAGTATTACGACACAACGTATAACGTTATATACAATAACGATATAACGTATAACGTTATATACTATATCGATATAACGTATAACGTTATATACGATAACGATATAACGTATAACGTTATATACGATAACAATATAACGTATAACGTTATATACGATAACGATATAACGTATCACGTTATATACTATATCGATACAACGTATAACGTTATATACTATAACGATATAACGTATAACGTTATGTAGTATTACGACATAACGTATAACGTTATAAACGATAACGATATAACGTATAACGTTATATACTATATCGATATTACGCATAACGTTATATACGATAATGAAATAACGTATAACGTTATGTAGTATTACGATATAAGGTATAGCGTTATATACTATATCGATATAACGTATAACGTTATATACGATAACGATATAACGTATAACGTTATACACTATAACGATATAACGTATAACGTTATATACTATTACGATATAACGTATAACGTTATATACTATTACGATACAACGTATAACGTTATATACTATTACTATATATCGTATAACGTTATATACTATATCGATATAACGTATAACGTTATATACTATATCGATATAACGTATAGCGTTATATACTATATCGATATAACGTATAACGTTATATACTATATCGATATAACGTATAACGTTATATACTATTACGATATAACGTATAACGTTATATACTATAACGATATAACGTATAACGTTATATACTATTACGATATAACGTATAACGTTATGTAGTATTACGACATAACGTATGACGTTATATACGATAACGATATAACGTATAACGTTATATACGATAACGATATAACGTATAACGTTATATACGATAACGATACAACGTATAACGTTATATACTATAACGATATAACGTATAACGTTATATACTATAACGATATAACGTATAACGTTATGTAGTATTACGACATAACGTATAACGTTATATACGATAACGATATAACGTATAACGTTATGTACGATAACGATATAACGTATAACGTTATATACTATAACGATATAACGTATAACGTTATGTAGTATTACGATATAACGTATAACGTTATATACTATTACTATATATCGTATAACGTTATATACTATGTCGATATAACGTATAACGTTATATACTATATCGATATAACGTATAGCGTTATATACTATATCGATATAACGTAGAACGTTATATACTATATCGATATAACGTATAGCGTTATATACTATAACGATGTAACGTAGAACGTTATATACTATATCGATATAACGTATAACGTTGTATACGATAACGATACAACGTATAACGTTATATGCTATAACGATATAACGTATAACGTTATATACTATAACGATATAACGTATAACGTTATGTTGTATTACGACATAACGTATAACGTTATATACTATAACTAAATCACGTATAACGTTATGTAGTATTACGATATAATGTATAACGTTATATACTATTACTATATATCGTATAACGTTATATACTATATCGATATAACGTATAACGTTATATACTATATCGATATAACGTATAGCGTTATATACTATATCCATATAACGTATAACGTTATATACTATATCGATATAACGTATAGCGTTATGTAGTATTTCGACATAACGTATAACGTTATATACGATAACGATATAACGTATAACGTTATATACTATATCGATATAACGTATAACGTTATATACGATAACGATATAACGTATAACATTATATACGATAACGATACAACGTATAACGTTATATACTATAACGATATAACGTATAACGTTATGTAGTATTACGACATAACGTATAACGTTATACACGATAACGATATAACGTATAGCGTTATGTAGTATTTCGACATAACGTATAACGTTATATACGATAACGATATAACGTATAACGTTATATACTATAACTATATAACGTATAACGTTATGTAGTATTACGATATAACGTATAACGTTATATACTATTACTATATATCGTATAACGTTATATACTATAACGATATAACGTATAACGTTATATACTATAACGATATAACGTATAACGTTATGTAGTATTACGACATAACGTATAACGTTATATACGATAACGATATAACGTATAACGTTATGTACGATAACGATATAACGTATAACGTTATATACTATAACGATATAACGTATAACGTTATGTAGTATTACGACATAACGTATAACGTTATACACGATAACGATATAATGTATAACGTTATATACTATATCGATATAACGTATAGCGTTATGTAGTATTTCGACATAACGTATAACGTTATATACGATAACGATATAACGTATAACGTTATATACTATAACTATATAACGTATAACGTTATGTAGTATTACGATATAACGTATAACGTTATATACTATTACTATATATCGTATAACGTTATATACTATAACGATATAACGTATAACGTTATATACTATAACGATTTAACGTATAACGTTATGTAGTATTACGACATAACGTATAACGTTATATACGATAACGATATAACGTATAACGTTATGTACGATAACGATATAACGTATAACGTTATATACTATAACGATATAACGTATAACGTTATGTAGTATTACGATATAACGTATAGCGTTATATACTATAACGATATAACGTATAACGTTATATACTATTACGATATAACGTATAACGTTATATACTATAACGATATAACGTATAACGTTGTGTAGTATTACGACATAACGTATAACGTTATACACGATAACGATATAACGTATAACGTTATGTACGATAACGATATAACGTATAACGTTATATACTATAACTATATAACGTATAACGTTATGTAGTATTACGATATAACGTATAACGTTATATACTATTACTATATATCGTATAACGTTATATACTATAACGATATAACGTATAACGTTATGTACTATAACGATATAACGTATAACGTTATGTAGTATTACGACATAACGTATAACGTTATATACGATAACGATATAACGTATAACGTTATGTACGATAACGATATAACGTATAACGTTATATACTATAACGATATAACGTATAACGTTATGTAGTATTACGATATAACGTATAACGTTATGTACGATAACGATATAACGTATAACGTTATATACTATAACGTATAACGTTATACACTATAACGATATAACGTATAACGTTATATACTATTACGATATAACGTATAACGTTATATACTATTACGATACAACGTATAACGTTATATACTATTACTATATATCGTATAACGTTATATACTATATCGATATAACGTATAACGTTATATACTATATCGATATAACGTATAGCGTTATATACTATATCGATATAACGTATAACGTTATATACTATATCGATATAACGTATAACGTTATATACTATTACGATATAACGTATAACGTTATATACTATAACGATATAACGTATAACGTTATATACTATTACGATATAACGTATAACGTTATGTAGTATTACGACATAACGTATGACGTTATATACGATAACGATATAACGTATAACGTTATATACGATAACGATATAACGTATAACGTTATATACGATAACGATACAACGTATAACGTTATATACTATAACGATATAACGTATAACGTTATATACTATAACGATATAACGTATAACGTTATGTAGTATTACGACATAACGTATAACGTTATATACGATAACGATATAACGTATAACGTTATGTACGATAACGATATAACGTATAACGTTATATACTATAACGATATAACGTATAACGTTATGTAGTATTACGATATAACGTATAGCGTTATATACTATAACGATATAACGTATAACGTTATATACTATTACGATATAACGTATAACGTTATGTAGTATTACGACATAACGTATGACGTTATATACGATAACGATATAACGTATAACGTTATATACGATAACGATATAACGTATAACGTTATATACGATAGCGATACAACGTATAACGTTATATACTATAACGATATAACGTATAACGTTATATACTATAACGATATAACGTATAACGTTATATACTATAACGATATAACGTATAACGTTATGTAGTATTACGACATAACGTATAACGTTATATACGATAACGATATAACGTATAACGTTATGTACGATAACGATATAACGTATTACGTTATATACTATAACGATATAACGTATAACGTTATGTAGTATTACGATATAACGTATAACGTTATATACTATTACTATATATCGTATAACGTTATATATAATATAGATATAACGTATAACGTTATATACTATATCGATATAACGTATAGCGTTATATACTATATCGATATAACGTAGAACGTTATATACTATATCGATATAACGTATAACGTTATATACTATAACGATGTAACGTAGAACGTTATATACTATATCGATATAACGTATAACGTTATATACGATAACGATACAACGTATAACGTTATATGCTATAACGATATAACGTATAACGTTATGTAGTATTACGACATAACGTATAACGTTATATACGATAACGATATAACGTATAACGTTATGTACGATAACGATATAACGTATAACGTTATATACTATAACGATATAACGTATAACGTTATGTAGTATTACGATATAACGTATAACGTTATATACTATTACTATATATCGTATACCGTTATATACTATGTCGATATAACGTATAACGTTATATACTATATCGATATAACGTATAGCGTTATATACTATATCGATATAACGTAGAACGTTATATACTATATCGATATAACGTATAACGTTATATACTATAACGATGTAACGTAGAACGTTATATACTATATCGATATAACGTATAACGTTATATACGATAACGATACAACGTATAACGTTATATGCTATAACGATATAACGTATAACGTTATATACTATAACGATATAACGTATAACGTTATGTTGTATTACGACATAACGTATAACGTTATATACTATAACTAAATCATGTATAACGTTATGTAGTATTACGAAATAACGTATAACGTTATATACTATTACTATATATCGTATAACGTTATATACTATATCGATATAACGTATAACGTTATATACTATATCGATATAACGTATAGCGTTATATACTATATCCATATAACGTATAACGTTATATACTATATCGATATAACGTATAGCGTTATGTAGTATTTCGACATAACGTATAACGTTATATACGATAACGATATAACGTATAACGTTATATACTATATCGATATAACGTATAACGTTATATACGATAACGATATAACGTATAACGTTATATACGATAACGATACAACGTATAACGTTATATACTATAACGATATAACGTATAACGTTATGTAGTATTACGACATAACGTATAACGTTATACACGATAACGATATAACGTATAACGTTATACACGATAACGATATAATGTATAACGTTATATACTATATCGATATAACGTATAGCGTTATGTAGTATTTCGACATAACGTATAACGTTATATACGATAACGATATAACGTATAACGTTATATACTATAACTATATAACGTATAACGTTATGTAGTATTACGATATAACGTATAACGTTATATACTATTACTATATATCGTATAACGTTATATACTATAACGATATAACGTATAACGTTATATACTATAACGATATAACGTATAACGTTATGTAGTATTACGATATAACGTATAACGTTATATACGATAACGATATAACGTATAACGTTATATACTATAACTATATAACGTATAACGTTATGTAGTATTACGATATAACGTATAACGTTATATACTATTACTATATATCGTATAACGTTATATACTATAACGATATAACGTATAACGTTATATACTATAACGATATAACGTATAACGTTATGTAGTATTACGATATAACGTATAACGTTATATACTATTACTATATATCGTATAACGTTATATACTATAACGATATAACGTATAACGTTATATACTATTACGATATAACGTATAACGTTATATACTATTACGATACAACGTATAACGTTATATACTATTACTATATATCGTATAACGTTATATACTATATCGATATAACGTATAACGTTATATACTATATCGATATAACGTATAGCGTTATATACTATATCGATATAACGTATAACGTTATATACTATATCCATATAACGTATAACGTTATATACTATTACGATATAACGTATAACGTTATATACTATAACGATATAACGTATAACGTTATATACTATTACGATATAACGTATAACGTTATGTAGTATTACGACATAACGTATGACGTTATATACGATAACGATATAACGTATAACGTTATATACGATAACGATATAACGTATAACGTTATATACGATAACGATACAACGTATAACGTTATATACTATAACGATATAACGTATAACGTTATATACTATAACGATATAACGTATAACGTTATGTAGTATTACGACATAACGTATAACGTTATATACGATAACGATATAACGTATAACGTTATGTAGTATTACGACATAACGTATAACGTTATATACGATAACGATATAACGTATAACGTTATATACTATAACGATATAACGTATAACGTTATGTAGTATTACGATATAACGTATAACGTTATGTAGTATTACGACATAACGTATGACGTTATATACGATAACGATATAACGTATAACGTTATATACGATAACGATATAACGTATAACGTTATATACGATAACGATACAACGTATAACGTTATATACTATAACGATATAACGTATAACGTTATATACTATAACGATATAACGTATAGCGTTATATACTATATCGATATAACGTATAACGTTATATACTATATCCATATAACGTATAACGTTATATACTATTACGATATAACGTATAACGTTATATACTATAACGATATAACGTATAACGTTATATACTATAACGATATAACGTATAACGTTATGTTGTATTACGACATAACGTATAACGTTATATACTATAACTAAATCACGTATAACGTTATGTAGTATTACGATATAACGTATAACGTTATATACTATTACTATATATCGTATAACGTTATATACTATATCGATATAACGTATAACGTTATATACTATATCGATATAACGTATAGCGTTATATACTATATCCATATAACGTATAACGTTATATACTATAACGATGTAACGTAGAACGTTATATACTATATCGATATAACGTATAACGTTATATACGATAACGATACAACGTATAACGTTATATGCTATAACGATATAACGTATAACGTTATGTAGTATTACGACATAACGTATAACGTTATATACGATAACGATATAACGTATAACGTTATGTACGATAACGATATAACGTATAACGTTATATACTATAACGATATAACGTATAACGTTATGTAGTATTACGATATAACGTATAGCGTTATATACTATAACGATATAACGTATAACGTTATATACTATTACGATATAACGTATAACGTTATGTAGTATTACGACATAACGTATGACGTTATATACGATAACGATATAACGTATAACGTTATATACGATAACGATATAACGTATAACGTTATATACGATAGCGATACAACGTATAACGTTATATACTATAACGATATAACGTATAACGTTATATACTATAACGATATAACGTATAACGTTATATACTATAACGATATAACGTATAACGTTATGTAGTATTACGACATAACGTATAACGTTATATACGATAACGATATAACGTATAACGTTATGTACGATAACGATATAACGTATTACGTTATATACTATAACGATATAACGTATAACGTTATGTAGTATTACGATATAACGTATAACGTTATATACTATTACTATATATCGTATAACGTTATATATAATATAGATATAACGTATAACGTTATATACTATATCGATATAACGTATAGCGTTATATACTATATCGATATAACGTAGAACGTTATATACTATATCGATATAACGTATAACGTTATATACTATAACGATGTAACGTAGAACGTTATATACTATATCGATATAACGTATAACGTTATATACGATAACGATACAACGTATAACGTTATATGCTATAACGATATAACGTATAACGTTATGTAGTATTACGACATAACGTATAACGTTATATACGATAACGATATAACGTATAACGTTATGTACGATAACGATATAACGTATAACGTTATATACTATAACGATATAACGTATAACGTTATGTAGTATTACGATATAACGTATAACGTTATATACTATTACTATATATCGTATACCGTTATATACTATGTCGATATAACGTATAACGTTATATACTATATCGATATAACGTATAGCGTTATATACTATATCGATATAACGTAGAACGTTATATACTATATCGATATAACGTATAACGTTATATACTATAACGATGTAACGTAGAACGTTATATACTATATCGATATAACGTATAACGTTATATACGATAACGATACAACGTATAACGTTATATGCTATAACGATATAACGTATAACGTTATATACTATAACGATATAACGTATAACGTTATGTTGTATTACGACATAACGTATAACGTTATATACTATAACTAAATCATGTATAACGTTATGTAGTATTACGATATAACGTATAACGTTATATACTATTACTATATATCGTATAACGTTATATACTATATCGATATAACGTATAACGTTATATACTATATCGATATAACGTATAGCGTTATATACTATATCCATATAACGTATAACGTTATATACTATATCGATATAACGTATAGCGTTATGTAGTATTTCGACATAACGTATAACGTTATATACGATAACGATATAACGTATAACGTTATATACTATATCGATATAACGTATAACGTTATATACGATAACGATATAACGTATAACGTTATATACGATAACGATACAACGTATAACGTTATATACTATAACGATATAACGTATAACGTTATGTAGTATTACGACATAACGTATAACGTTATACACGATAACGATATAACGTATAACGTTATACACGATAACGATATAATGTATAACGTTATATACTATATCGATATAACGTATAGCGTTATGTAGTATTTCGACATAACGTATAACGTTATATACGATAACGATATAACGTATAACGTTATATACTATAACTATATAACGTATAACGTTATGTAGTATTACGATATAACGTATAACGTTATATACTATTACTATATATCGTATAACGTTATATACTATAACGATATAACGTATAACGTTATATACTATAACGATATAACGTATAACGTTATGTAGTATTACGATATAACGTATAACGTTATATACGATAACGATATAACGTATAACGTTATATACTATAACTATATAACGTATAACGTTATGTAGTATTACGATATAACGTATAACGTTATATACTATTACTATATATCGTATAACGTTATATACTATAACGATATAACGTATAACGTTATATACTATAACGATATAACGTATAACGTTATGTAGTATTACGATATAACGTATAACGTTATATACTATTACTATATATCGTATAACGTTATATACTATAACGATATAACGTATAACGTTATATACTATTACGATATAACGTATAACGTTATATACTATTACGATACAACGTATAACGTTATATACTATTACTATATATCGTATAACGTTATATACTATATCGATATAACGTATAACGTTATATACTATATCGATATAACGTATAGCGTTATATACTATATCGATATAACGTATAACGTTATATACTATATCCATATAACGTATAACGTTATATACTATTACGATATAACGTATAACGTTATATACTATAACGATATAACGTATAACGTTATATACTATTACGATATAACGTATAACGTTATGTAGTATTACGACATAACGTATGACGTTATATACGATAACGATATAACGTATAACGTTATATACGATAACGATATAACGTATAACGTTATATACGATAACGATACAACGTATAACGTTATATACTATAACGATATAACGTATAACGTTATATACTATAACGATATAACGTATAACGTTATGTAGTATTACGACATAACGTATAACGTTATATACGATAACGATATAACGTATAACGTTATGTAGTATTACGACATAACGTATAACGTTATATACGATAACGATATAACGTATAACGTTATATACTATAACGATATAACGTATAACGTTATGTAGTATTACGATATAACGTATAACGTTATGTAGTATTACGACATAACGTATGACGTTATATACGATAACGATATAACGTATAACGTTATATACGATAACGATATAACGTATAACGTTATATACGATAACGATACAACGTATAACGTTATATACTATAACGATATAACGTATAACGTTATATACTATAACGATATAACGTATAGCGTTATATACTATATCGATATAACGTATAACGTTATATACTATATCCATATAACGTATAACGTTATATACTATTACGATATAACGTATAACGTTATATACTATAACGATATAACGTATAACGTTATATACTATAACGATATAACGTATAACGTTATGTTGTATTACGACATAACGTATAACGTTATATACTATAACTAAATCACGTATAACGTTATGTAGTATTACGATATAACGTATAACGTTATATACTATTACTATATATCGTATAACGTTATATACTATATCGATATAACGTATAACGTTATATACTATATCGATATAACGTATAGCGTTATATACTATATCCATATAACGTATAACGTTATATACTATATCGATATAACGTATAGCGTTATGTAGTATTTCGACATAACGTATAACGTTATATACGATAACGATATAACGTATAACGTTATATACGATAACGATACAACGTATAACGTTATATACTATAACGATATAACGTATAACGTTATGTAGTATTACGACATAACGTATAACGTTATACACGATAACGATATAACGTATAACGTTATACACGATAACGATATAATGTATAACGTTATATACTATATCGATATAACGTATATCGTTATGTAGTATTTCGACATAACGTATAACGTTATATACGATAACGATATAACGTATAACGTTATATACTATAACTATATAACGTATAACGTTATGTAGTATTACGATATAACGTATAACGTTATATACTATTACTATACATCGTATAACGTTATATACTATAACGATATAACGTATAACGTTATATACTATAACGATATAACGTATAACGTTATGTAGTATTACGACATAACGTATAACGTTATATACGATAACGATATAACGTATAACGTTATATACTATATCGATATAACGTATAGCGTTATATACTATATCGATATAACGTAGAACGTTATATACTATATCGATATAACGTATAACGTTATATACTATAACGATGTAACGTAGAACGTTATATACTATATCGATATAACGTATAACGTTATATACGATAACGATACAACGTATAACGTTATATGCTATAACGATATAACGTATAACGTTATATACTATAACGATATAACGTATAACGTTATGTTGTATTACGACATAACGTATAACGTTATATACTATAACTAAATCATGTATAACGTTATGTAGTATTACGATATAACGTATAACGTTATATACTATTACTATATATCGTATAACGTTATATACTATATCGATATAACGTATAACGTTATATACTATATCGATATAACGTATAGCGTTATATACTATATCCATATAACGTATAACGTTATATACTATATCGATATAACGTATAGCGTTATGTAGTATTTCGACATAACGTATAACGTTATATACTATAACTATATAACGTATAACGTTATGTAGTATTACGATATAACGTATAACGTTATATACTATTACTATATATCGTATAACGTTATATACTATAACGATATAACGTATAACGTTATATACTATAACGATATAACGTATAACGTTATGTAGTATTACGATATAACGTATAACGTTATATACGATAACGATATAACGTATAACGTTATATACTATAACTATATAACGTATAACGTTATGTAGTATTACGATATAACGTATAACGTTATATACTATTACTATATATCGTATAACGTTATATACTATAACGATATAACGTATAACGTTATATACTATTACGATATAACGTATAACGTTATATACTATTACGATACAACGTATAACGTTATATACTATTACTATATATCGTATAACGTTATATACTATATCGATATAACGTATAACGTTATATACTATATCGATATAACGTATAGCGTTATATACTATATCGATATAACGTATAACGTTATATACTATATCCATATAACGTATAACGTTATATACTATTACGATATAACGTATAACGTTATATACTATAACGATATAACGTATAACGTTATATACTATTACGATATAACGTATAACGTTATGTAGTATTACGACATAACGTATGACGTTATATACGATAACGATATAACGTATAACGTTATATACGATAACGATATAACGTATAACGTTATATACGATAACGATACAACGTATAACGTTATATACTATAACGATATAACGTATAACGTTATATACTATAACGATATAACGTATAACGTTATGTAGTATTACGACATAACGTATAACGTTATATACGATAACGATATAACGTATAACGTTATGTAGTATTACGACATAACGTATAACGTTATATACGATAACGATATAACGTATAACGTTATATACTATAACGATATAACGTATAACGTTATGTAGTATTACGATATGACGTATAACGTTATGTAGTATTACGACATAACGTATGACGTTATATACGATAACGATATAACGTATAACGTTATATACGATAACGATATAACGTATAACGTTATATACGATAACGATACAACGTATAACGTTATATACTATAACGATATAACGTATAACGTTATATACTATAACGATATAACGTATAGCGTTATATACTATATCGATATAACGTATAACGTTATATACTATATCCATATAACGTATAACGTTATATACTATTACGATATAACGTATAACGTTATATACTATAACGATATAACGTATAACGTTATATACTATAACGATATAACGTATAACGTTATGTTGTATTACGACATAACGTATAACGTTATATACTATAACTAAATCACGTATAACGTTATGTAGTATTACGATATAACGTATAACGTTATATACTATTACTATATATCGTATAACGTTATATACTATATCGATATAACGTATAACGTTATATACTATTACTATATATCGTATAACGTTATATACTATATCGATATAACGTATAACGTTATATACTATATCGATATAACGTATAGCGTTATATACTATATCCATATAACGTATAACGTTATATACTATATCGATATAACGTATAGCGTTATGTAGTATTTCGACATAACGTATAACGTTATATACGATAACGATATAACGTATAACGTTATATACTATATCGATATAACGTATAACGTTATATACGATAACGATATAACGTATAACGTTATATACGATAACGATACAACGTATAACGTTATATACTATAACGATATAACGTATAACGTTATGTAGTATTACGACATAACGTATAACGTTATACACGATAACGATATAACGTATAACGTTATACACGATAACGATATAATGTATAACGTTATATACTATATCGATATAACGTATATCGTTATGTAGTATTTCGACATAACGTATAACGTTATATACGATAACGATATAACGTATAACGTTATATACTATAACTATATAACGTATAACGTTATGTAGTATTACGATATAACGTATAACGTTATATACTATTACTATACATCGTATAACGTTATATACTATAACGATATAACGTATAACGTTATATACTATAACGATATAACGTATAACGTTATGTAGTATTACGACATAACGTATAACGTTATATACGATAACGATATAACGTATAACGTTATGTACGATAACGATATAACGTATAACGTTATATACTATAACGATATAACGTATAACGTTATGTAGTATTACGATATAACGTATAACGTTATATACTATAACGATATAACGTATAACGTTATATACTATTACGATATAACGTATAACGTTATGTAGTATTACGACATAACGTATGACGTTATATACGATAACGATATAACGTATAACGTTATATACGATAACGATATAACGTATAACGTTATATACGATAGCGATACAACGTATAACGTTATATACTATAACGATATACCGTATAACGTTATATACTATAACGATATAACGTATAACGTTATATACTATAACGATATAACGTATAACGTTATGTAGTATTACGACATAACGTATAACGTTATATACGATAACGATATAACGTATAACGTTATGCACGATAACGATATAACGTATAACGTTATATACTATAACGATATAACGTATAACGTTATGTAGTATTACGATATAACGTATAACGTTATATACTATTACTATATATCGTATAACGTTATATATAATATAGATATAACGTATAACGTTATATACTATATCGATATAACGTATAGCGTTATATACTATATCGATATAACGTAGAAAGTTATATACTATATCGATATAACGTATAACGTTATATACTATAACGATGTAACGTAGAACGTTATATACTATATCGATATAACGTATAACGTTATATACGATAACGATACAACGTATAACGTTATATGCTATAACGATATAACGTATAACGTTATATACTATAACGATATAACGTATAACGTTATGTTGTATTACGACATAACGTATAACGTTATATACTATAACTATATAACGTATAACGTTATGTAGTATTACGATATAACGTATAACGTTATATACTATTACTATATATCGTATAACGTTATATACTATATCGATATAACGTATAACGTTATATACTATATCGATATAACGTATAGCGTTATATACTATATCCATATAACGTATAACGTTATATACTATATCGATATAACGTATAGCGTTATGTAGTATTTCGACATAACGTATAACGTTATATACTATAACTATATAACGTATAACGTTATGTAGTATTACGATATAACGTATAACGTTATATACTATTACTATATATCGTATAACGTTATATACTATATCGATATAACCTATAACGTTATATACTATATCGATATAACGTATAGCGTTATATACTATATCGATATAACGTATAACGTTATATACTATATCGATATAACGTATAGCGTTATATACTATATCGATATAACGTAGAACGTTATATACTATATCGATATAACGTATAACGTTATATACGATAACGATACAACGTATAACGTTATATGCTATAACGATATAACGTATAACGTTATGTAGTATTACGACATAACGTATAACGTTATATACGATAACGATATAACGTATAACGTTATGTACGATAACGATATAACGTATAACGTTATATACTATAACGATATAACGTATAACGTTATGTAGTATTACGATATAACGTATAACGTTATATACTATTACTATATATCGTATACCGTTATATACTATGTCGATATAACGTATAACGTTATATACTATATCGATATAACGTATAGCGTTATATACTATATCGATATAACGTAGAACGTTATATACTATATCGATATAACGTATAACGTTATATACTATAACGATGTAACGTAGAACGTTATATACTATATCGATATAACGTATAACGTTATATACGATAACGATACAACGTATAACGTTATATGCTATAACGATATAACGTATAACGTTATATACTATAACGATATAACGTATAACGTTATGTTGTATTACGACATAACGTATAACGTTATATACTATAACTAAATCATGTATAACGTTATGTAGTATTACGATATAACGTATAACGTTATATACTATTACTATATATCGTATAACGTTATATACTATATCGATATAACGTATAACGTTATATACTATATCGATATAACGTATAGCGTTATATACTATATCCATATAACGTATAACGTTATATACTATATCGATATAACGTATAGCGTTATGTAGTATTTCGACATAACGTATAACGTTATATACGATAACGATATAACGTATAACGTTATATACTATATCGATATAACGTATAACGTTATATACGATAACGATATAACGTATAACGTTATATACGATAACGATACAACGTATAACGTTATATACTATAACGATATAACGTATAACGTTATGTAGTATTACGACATAACGTATAACGTTATACACGATAACGATATAACGTATAACGTTATACACGATAACGATATAATGTATAACGTTATATACTATATCGATATAACGTATAGAGTTATGTAGTATTTCGACATAACGTATAACGTTATATACGATAACGATATAACGTATAACGTTATATACTATAACTATATAACGTATAACGTTATGTAGTATTACGATATAACGTATAACGTTATATACTATTACTATATATCGTATAACGTTATATACTATAACGATATAACGTATAACGTTATATACTATAACGATATAACGTATAACGTTATGTAGTATTACGATATAACGTATAACGTTATATACGATAACGATATAACGTATAACGTTATATACTATAACTATATAACGTATAACGTTATGTAGTATTACGATATAACGTATAACGTTATATACTATTACTATATATCGTATAACGTTATATACTATAACGATATAACGTATAACGTTATATACTATAACGATATAACGTATAACGTTATGTAGTATTACGATATAACGTATAACGTTATATACTATTACTATATATCGTATAACGTTATATACTATAACGATATAACGTATAACGTTATATACTATTACGATATAACGTATAACGTTATATACTATTACGATACAACGTATAACGTTATATACTATTACTATATATCGTATAACGTTATATACTATATCGATATAACGTATAACGTTATATACTATATCGATATAACGTATAGCGTTATATACTATATCGATATAACGTATAACGTTATATACTATATCCATATAACGTATAACGTTATATACTATTACGATATAACGTATAACGTTATATACTATAACGATATAACGTATAACGTTATATACTATTACGATATAACGTATAACGTTATGTAGTATTACGACATAACGTATGACGTTATATACGATAACGATATAACGTATAACGTTATATACGATAACGATATAACGTATAACGTTATATACGATAACGATACAACGTATAACGTTATATACTATAACGATATAACGTATAACGTTATATACTATAACGATATAACGTATAACGTTATGTAGTATTACGACATAACGTATAACGTTATATACGATAACGATATAACGTATAACGTTATGTAGTATTACGACATAACGTATAACGTTATATACGATAACGATATAACGTATAACGTTATATACTATAACGATATAACGTATAACGTTATGTAGTATTACGATATAACGTATAACGTTATGTAGTATTACGACATAACGTATGACGTTATATACGATAACGATATAACGTATAACGTTATATACGATAACGATATAACGTATAACGTTATATACGATAACGATACAACGTATAACGTTATATACTATAACGATATAACGTATAACGTTATATACTATAACGATATAACGTATAGCGTTATATACTATATCGATATAACGTATAACGTTATATACTATATCCATATAACGTATAACGTTATATACTATTACGATATAACGTATAACGTTATATACTATAACGATATAACGTATAACGTTATATACTATAACGATATAACGTATAACGTTATGTTGTATTACGACATAACGTATAACGTTATATACTATAACTAAATCACGTATAACGTTATGTAGTATTACGATATAACGTATAACGTTATATACTATTACTATATATCGTATAACGTTATATACTATATCGATATAACGTATAACGTTATATACTATATCGATATAACGTATAGCGTTATATACTATATCCATATAACGTATAACGTTATATACTATATCGATATAACGTATAGCGTTATGTAGTATTTCGACATAACGTATAACGTTATATACGATAACGATATAACGTATAACGTTATATACTATATCGATATAACGTATAACGTTATATACGATAACGATATAACGTATAACGTTATATACGATAACGATACAACGTATAACGTTATATACTATAACGATATAACGTATAACGTTATGTAGTATTACGACATAACGTATAACGTTATACACGATAACGATATAACGTATAACGTTATACACGATAACGATATAATGTATAACGTTATATACTATATCGATATAACGTATATCGTTATGTAGTATTTCGACATAACGTATAACGTTATATACGATAACGATATAACGTATAACGTTATATACTATAACTATATAACGTATAACGTTATGTAGTATTACGATATAACGTATAACGTTATATACTATTACTATACATCGTATAACGTTATATACTATAACGATATAACGTATAACGTTATATACTATAACGATATAACGTATAACGTTATGTAGTATTACGACATAACGTATAACGTTATATACGATAACGATATAACGTATAACGTTATGTACGATAACGATATAACGTATAACGTTATATACTATAACGATATAACGTATAACGTTATGTAGTATTACGATATAACGTATAACGTTATATACTATAACGATATAACGTATAACGTTATATACTATTACGATATAACGTATAACGTTATGTAGTATTACGACATAACGTATGACGTTATATACGATAACGATATAACGTATAACGTTATATACGATAACGATATAACGTATAACGTTATATACGATAGCGATACAACGTATAACGTTATATACTATAACGATATACCGTATAACGTTATATACTATAACGATATAACGTATAACGTTATATACTATAACGATATAACGTATAGCGTTATATACTATATCGATATAACGTATAACGTTATATACGATAACGATATAACGTATAACGTTATGCACGATAACGATATAACGTATAACGTTATATACTATAACGATATAACGTATAACGTTATGTAGTATTACGATATAACGTATAACGTTATATACTATTACTATATATCGTATAACGTTATATATAATATAGATATAACGTATAACGTTATATACTATATCGATATAACGTATAGCGTTATATACTATATCGATATAACGTAGAAAGTTATATACTATATCGATATAACGTATAACGTTATATACTATAACGATGTAACGTAGAACGTTATATACTATATCGATATAACGTATAACGTTATATACGATAACGATACAACGTATAACGTTATATGCTATAACGATATAACGTATAACGTTATATACTATAACGATATAACGTATAACGTTATGTTGTATTACGACATAACGTATAACGTTATATACTATAACTATATAACGTATAACGTTATGTAGTATTACGATATAACGTATAACGTTATATACTATTACTATATATCGTATAACGTTATATACTATATCGATATAACGTATAACGTTATATACTATATCGATATAACGTATAGCGTTATATACTATATCCATATAACGTATAACGTTATATACTATATCGATATAACGTATAGCGTTATGTAGTATTTCGACATAACGTATAACGTTATATACTATAACTATATAACGTATAACGTTATGTAGTATTACGATATAACGTATAACGTTATATACTATTACTATATATCGTATAACGTTATATACTATATCGATATAACCTATAACGTTATATACTATATCGATATAACGTATAGCGTTATATACTATATCGATATAACGTATAACGTTATATACTATATCGATATAACGTATAGCGTTATGTAGTATTTCGACATAACGTATAACGTTATATACGATAACGATATAACGTATAACGTTATATACTATATCGATATAACGTATAACGTTATATACGACAACGATATAACGTATGACGTTATATACTATATCGATATAACGTATAACGTTATATACGACAACGATATAACGTATAACGTTATATACTATATCGATATAACGTATAGCGTTATGTAGTATTACGATATAACGTATAACGTTATATACTATTACTATATATCGTATAACGTTATATATAATATAGATATAACGTATAACGTTATATACTATATCGATATAACGTATAGCGTTATATACTATATCGATATAACGTAGAAAGTTATATACTATATCGATATAACGTATAACGTTATATACTATAACGATGTAACGTAGAACGTTATATACTATATCGATATAACGTATAACGTTATATACGATAACGATACAACGTATAACGTTATATGCTATAACGATATAACGTATAACGTTATATACTATAACGATATAACGTATAACGTTATGTTGTATTACGACATAACGTATAACGTTATATACTATAACTATATAACGTATAACGTTATGTAGTATTACGATATAACGTATAACGTTATATACTATTACTATATATCGTATAACGTTATATACTATATCGATATAACGTATAACGTTATATACTATATCGATATAACGTATAGCGTTATATACTATATCCATATAACGTATAACGTTATATACTATATCGATATAACGTATAGCGTTATGTAGTATTTCGACATAACGTATAACGTTATATACTATAACTATATAACGTATAACGTTATGTAGTATTACGATATAACGTATAACGTTATATACTATTACTATATATCGTATAACGTTATATACTATATCGATATAACCTATAACGTTATATACTATATCGATATAACGTATAGCGTTATATACTATATCGATATAACGTATAACGTTATATACTATATCGATATAACGTATAGCGTTATGTAGTATTTCGACATAACGTATAACGTTATATACGATAACGATATAACGTATAACGTTATATACTATATCGATATAACGTATAACGTTATATACGACAACGATATAACGTATGACGTTATATACTATATCGATATAACGTATAACGTTATATACGACAACGATATAACGTATAACGTTATATACTATATCGATATAACGTATAGCGTTATGTAGTATTACGACATAACGTATAACGTTATATACGATAACGATATAACGTATAACGTTATATACTATATCGATATAACGTATAACGTTATATACGATAACGATATAACGTATAACGTTATATACGATAACAATATAACGTATAACGTTATATACGATAACGATATAACGTATAACGTTATATACTATATCGATACAACGTATAACGTTATGTACTATAACGATATAACGTATAACGTTATGTAGTATTACGACATAACGTATAACGTTATATACGATAACGATATAACGTATAACGTTATATACTATATCGATATTACGCATAACGTTATATACGATAATGAAATAACGTATAACGTTATGTAGTATTACGATATAAGGTATAGCGTTATATACTATATCGATATAACGTATAACGTTATATACGATAACGATATAACGTATAACGTTATATGCGATAACGATATAACGTATAACGTTATATACTATATCGATATATCGTATAACGTTATATACGATAACAATACAACGTATAACGTTATATACTATATCGATATAACGTATAACGTTATATACTATTACTATATATCGTATAACGTTATATACTATATTGATATAACGTATAACGTTATATACTATATCGATATAACGTATAGCGTTATATACTATATCGATATAACGTGTATCGTTATATACTATAACGATATAACGTATAACGTTATATACTATATCGATATAACGTATAGCGTTATATACTATATCGATATAATGTATAACGTTATATACTATTACGATACAACGTATAACGTTATATACTATAACGATATAACGTATAACGTTATATACTATAATGATATAACGTATAACGTTATGTACGATAACGATATAACGTATAACGTTATGTCCGATAACGATATAACGTATAACGTTATGTACGATAACGATATAACGTATAACGTTATATACTATTACTATATATCGTATAACGTTATATACTATATTGATATAACGTATAACGTTATATACTATATCGATATAACGTATAGCGTTATATACTATATCGATATAACGTGTATCGTTATATACTATAACGATATAACGTATAACGTTATATACTATATCGATATAACGTATAGCGTTATATACTATATCGATATAACGTATAACGTTATATACTATAACGATATAACGTATAACGTTATATACTATATCGATATAACGTATAACGTTATATACTATAACGATATAACGTAGAACGTTATATACTATATCGATATAACGTATAACGTTATATACTATTACGATACAACGTATAACGTTATATACAATTACTATATATCGTATAACGTTATATATTGTATCGATATAACGTATAACGTTATATACTATATCGATATAAGGTATAGCGTTATATACGATAACGGTACAACGTATAACGTTATATACTATAACGATATAACGTATAACGTTATATACTATAACGATATAACGTATAACGTTATATACTATAACGATATAACGTATAACGTTATGTAGTATTACGACATAACGTATAACGTTATACACGATAACGATATAACGTATAACGTTATATACTATATCGATATAACGTATAACGTTATATACGATAACGATATAACGTATAACGTTATATACTATATCGATATAACGTATAGCGTTATGTAGTATTTCGACAGAACGTATAACGTTGTATACGATAACGATATAACGTATAACGTTATATACTATATCGATATAACGTATAACGTTATATACGATAACGATATAACGTATAACGTTATGTAGTATTACGACATAACGTATAACGTTATACACGATAACGATATAACGTATAACGTTATACACGATAACGATATAATGTATAACGTTATATACTATATCGATATAACGTATAGCGTTATGTAGTATTTCGACATAACGTATAACGTTATATACGATAACGATATAACGTATAACGTTATATACTATAACTATATAACGTATAACGTTATGTAGTACTACGATATAACGTATAACGTTATATACTATTACTATATATCGTATAACGTTATATACTATAACGATATAACGTATAACGTTATGTACTATAACGATATAACGTATAACGTTATGTAGTATTACGACATAACGTATAACGTTATATACGATAACGATATAACGTATAACGTTATGTACGATAACGATATAACGTATAACGTTATATACTATAACGTATAACGTTATATACTATAACGATATAACGTATAACGTTATGTAGTATTACGATATAACGTATAACGTTATGTACGATAACGATATAACGTATAACGTTATACACTATAACGATATAACGTATAACGTTATATACTATTACGATATAACGTATAACGTTATATACTATTACGATACAACGTATAACGTTATATACTATTACTATATATCGTATAACGTTATATACTATATCGATATAACGTATAACGTTATATTCTATATCGATATAACGTATAGCGTTATATACTATATCGATATAACGTATAACGTTATATACTATATCGATATAACGTATAACGTTATATACTATTACGATATAACGTATAACGTTATATACTCTAACGATATAACGTATAACGTTATATACTATTACGATATAACGTATAACGTTATGTAGTATTACGACATAACGTATGACGTTATATACGATAACGATATTACGTATAACGTTATATACGATAACGATACAACGTATAACGTTATATACTATAACGATATAACGTATATCGTTATATACTATAACGATATAACGTATAACGTTATGTAGTATTACGACATAACGTATAACGTTATATACGATAACGATATAACGTATAACGTTATGTACGATAACGATATAACGTATAACGTTATATACTATAACGATATAACGTATAACGTTATGTAGTATTACGATATAACGTATAACGTTATATACTATTACTATATATCGTATAACGTTATATACTATGTCGATATAACGTATAACGTTATATACTATATCGATATAACGTATAGCGTTATATACTATATCGATATAACGTAGAACGTTATATACTATATCGATATAACGTATAACGTTATATACTATAACGATATAACGTATAACGTTATGTAGTATTACGACATAACGTATAACGTTATATACGATAACGATATAACGTATAACGTTATGTAGTATTACGACATAACGTATAACGTTATATACGATAACGATATAACGTATAACGTTATATACTATAACGATATAACGTATAACGTTATGTAGTATTACGATATAACGTATAACGTTATGTAGTATTACGACATAACGTATGACGTTATATACGATAACGATATAACGTATAACGTTATATACGATAACGATATAACGTATAACGTTATATACGATAACGATACAACGTATAACGTTATATACTATAACGATATAACGTATAACGTTATATACTATAACGATATAACGTATAGCGTTATATACTATATCGATATAACGTATAACGTTATATACTATATCCATATAACGTATAACGTTATATACTATTACGATATAACGTATAACGTTATATACTATAACGATATAACGTATAACGTTATATACTATAACGATATAACGTATAACGTTATGTTGTATTACGACATAACGTATAACGTTATATACTATAACTAAATCACGTATAACGTTATGTAGTATTACGATATAACGTATAACGTTATATACTATTACTATATATCGTATAACGTTATATACTATATCGATATAACGTATAACGTTATATACTATATCGATATAACGTATAGCGTTATATACTATATCCATATAACGTATAACGTTATATACTATATCGATATAACGTATAGCGTTATGTAGTATTTCGACATAACGTATAACGTTATATACGATAACGATATAACGTATAACGTTATATACTATATCGATATAACGTATAACGTTATATACGATAACGATATAACGTATAACGTTATATACGATAACGATACAACGTATAACGTTATATACTATAACGATATAACGTATAACGTTATGTAGTATTACGACATAACGTATAACGTTATACACGATAACGATATAACGTATAACGTTATACACGATAACGATATAATGTATAACGTTATATACTATATCGATATAACGTATATCGTTATGTAGTATTTCGACATAACGTATAACGTTATATACGATAACGATATAACGTATAACGTTATATACTATAACTATATAACGTATAACGTTATGTAGTATTACGATATAACGTATAACGTTATATACTATTACTATACATCGTATAACGTTATATACTATAACGATATAACGTATAACGTTATATACTATAACGATATAACGTATAACGTTATGTAGTATTACGACATAACGTATAACGTTATATACGATAACGATATAACGTATAACGTTATGTACGATAACGATATAACGTATAACGTTATATACTATAACGATATAACGTATAACGTTATGTAGTATTACGATATAACGTATAACGTTATATACTATAACGATATAACGTATAACGTTATATACTATTACGATATAACGTATAACGTTATGTAGTATTACGACATAACGTATGACGTTATATACGATAACGATATAACGTATAACGTTATATACGATAACGATATAACGTATAACGTTATATACGATAGCGATACAACGTATAACGTTATATACTATAACGATATACCGTATAACGTTATATACTATAACGATATAACGTATAACGTTATATACTATAACGATATAACGTATAGCGTTATATACTATATCGATATAACGTATAACGTTATATACGATAACGATATAACGTATAACGTTATGCACGATAACGATATAACGTATAACGTTATATACTATAACGATATAACGTATAACGTTATGTAGTATTACGATATAACGTATAACGTTATATACTATTACTATATATCGTATAACGTTATATATAATATAGATATAACGTATAACGTTATATACTATATCGATATAACGTATAGCGTTATATACTATATCGATATAACGTAGAAAGTTATATACTATATCGATATAACGTATAACGTTATATACTATAACGATGTAACGTAGAACGTTATATACTATATCGATATAACGTATAACGTTATATACGATAACGATACAACGTATAACGTTATATGCTATAACGATATAACGTATAACGTTATATACTATAACGATATAACGTATAACGTTATGTTGTATTACGACATAACGTATAACGTTATATACTATAACTATATAACGTATAACGTTATGTAGTATTACGATATAACGTATAACGTTATATACTATTACTATATATCGTATAACGTTATATACTATATCGATATAACGTATAACGTTATATACTATATCGATATAACGTATAGCGTTATATACTATATCCATATAACGTATAACGTTATATACTATATCGATATAACGTATAGCGTTATGTAGTATTTCGACATAACGTATAACGTTATATACTATAACTATATAACGTATAACGTTATGTAGTATTACGATATAACGTATAACGTTATATACTATTACTATATATCGTATAACGTTATATACTATATCGATATAACCTATAACGTTATATACTATATCGATATAACGTATAGCGTTATATACTATATCGATATAACGTATAACGTTATATACTATATCGATATAACGTATAGCGTTATGTAGTATTTCGACATAACGTATAACGTTATATACGATAACGATATAACGTATAACGTTATATACTATATCGATATAACGTATAACGTTATATACGACAACGATATAACGTATGACGTTATATACTATATCGATATAACGTATAACGTTATATACGACAACGATATAACGTATAACGTTATATACTATATCGATATAACGTATAGCGTTATGTAGTATTACGACATAACGTATAACGTTATATACGATAACGATATAACGTATAACGTTATATACTATATCGATATAACGTATAACGTTATATACGATAACGATATAACGTATAACGTTATATACGATAACAATATAACGTATAACGTTATATACGATAACGATATAACGTATAACGTTATATACTATATCGATACAACGTATAACGTTATGTACTATAACGATATAACGTATAACGTTATGTAGTATTACGACATAACGTATAACGTTATATACGATAACGATATAACGTATAACGTTATATACTATATCGATATTACGCATAACGTTATATACGATAATGAAATAACGTATAACGTTATGTAGTATTACGATATAAGGTATAGCGTTATATACTATATCGATATAACGTATAACGTTATATACGATAACGATATAACGTATAACGTTATATGCGATAACGATATAACGTATAACGTTATATACTATATCGATATATCGTATAACGTTATATACGATAACAATACAACGTATAACGTTATATACTATATCGATATAACGTATAACGTTATATACTATTACTATATATCGTATAACGTTATATACTATATTGATATAACGTATAACGTTATATACTATATCGATATAACGTATAGCGTTATATACTATATCGATATAACGTGTATCGTTATATACTATAACGATATAACGTATAACGTTATATACTATATCGATATAACGTATAGCGTTATATACTATATCGATATAATGTATAACGTTATATACTATTACGATACAACGTATAACGTTATATACTATAACGATATAACGTATAACGTTATATACTATAATGATATAACGTATAACGTTATGTACGATAACGATATAACGTATAACGTTATGTCCGATAACGATATAACGTATAACGTTATGTACGATAACGATATAACGTATAACGTTATATACTATTACTATATATCGTATAACGTTATATACTATATTGATATAACGTATAACGTTATATACTATATCGATATAACGTATAGCGTTATATACTATATCGATATAACGTGTATCGTTATATACTATAACGATATAACGTATAACGTTATATACTATATCGATATAACGTATAGCGTTATATACTATATCGATATAACGTATAACGTTATATACTATAACGATATAACGTATAACGTTATATACTATATCGATATAACGTATAACGTTATATACTATAACGATATAACGTAGAACGTTATATACTATATCGATATAACGTATAACGTTATATACTATTACGATACAACGTATAACGTTATATACAATTACTATATATCGTATAACGTTATATATTGTATCGATATAACGTATAACGTTATATACTATATCGATATAAGGTATAGCGTTATATACGATAACGGTACAACGTATAACGTTATATACTATAACGATATAACGTATAACGTTATATACTATAACGATATAACGTATAACGTTATATACTATAACGATATAACGTATAACGTTATGTAGTATTACGACATAACGTATAACGTTATACACGATAACGATATAACGTATAACGTTATATACTATATCGATATAACGTATAACGTTATATACGATAACGATATAACGTATAACGTTATATACTATATCGATATAACGTATAGCGTTATGTAGTATTTCGACAGAACGTATAACGTTGTATACGATAACGATATAACGTATAACGTTATATACTATATCGATATAACGTATAACGTTATATACGATAACGATATAACGTATAACGTTATGTAGTATTACGACATAACGTATAACGTTATACACGATAACGATATAACGTATAACGTTATACACGATAACGATATAATGTATAACGTTATATACTATATCGATATAACGTATAGCGTTATGTAGTATTTCGACATAACGTATAACGTTATATACGATAACGATATAACGTATAACGTTATATACTATAACTATATAACGTATAACGTTATGTAGTACTACGATATAACGTATAACGTTATATACTATTACTATATATCGTATAACGTTATATACTATAACGATATAACGTATAACGTTATGTACTATAACGATATAACGTATAACGTTATGTAGTATTACGACATAACGTATAACGTTATATACGATAACGATATAACGTATAACGTTATGTACGATAACGATATAACGTATAACGTTATATACTATAACGTATAACGTTATATACTATAACGATATAACGTATAACGTTATGTAGTATTACGATATAACGTATAACGTTATGTACGATAACGATATAACGTATAACGTTATACACTATAACGATATAACGTATAACGTTATATACTATTACGATATAACGTATAACGTTATATACTATTACGATACAACGTATAACGTTATATACTATTACTATATATCGTATAACGTTATATACTATATCGATATAACGTATAACGTTATATTCTATATCGATATAACGTATAGCGTTATATACTATATCGATATAACGTATAACGTTATATACTATATCGATATAACGTATAACGTTATATACTATTACGATATAACGTATAACGTTATATACTCTAACGATATAACGTATAACGTTATATACTATTACGATATAACGTATAACGTTATGTAGTATTACGACATAACGTATGACGTTATATACGATAACGATATTACGTATAACGTTATATACGATAACGATACAACGTATAACGTTATATACTATAACGATATAACGTATATCGTTATATACTATAACGATATAACGTATAACGTTATGTAGTATTACGACATAACGTATAACGTTATATACGATAACGATATAACGTATAACGTTATGTACGATAACGATATAACGTATAACGTTATATACTATAACGATATAACGTATAACGTTATGTAGTATTACGATATAACGTATAACGTTATATACTATTACTATATATCGTATAACGTTATATACTATGTCGATATAACGTATAACGTTATATACTATATCGATATAACGTATAGCGTTATATACTATATCGATATAACGTAGAACGTTATATACTATATCGATATAACGTATAACGTTATATACTATAACGATGTAACGTAGAACGTTATATACTATATCGATATAACGTATAACGTTATATACGATAACGATACAACGTATAACGTTATATGCTATAACGATATAACGTATAACGTTATATACTATAACGATATAACGTATAACGTTATGTTGTATTACGACATAACGTATAACGTTATTTACTATAACTAAATCACGTATAACGTTATGTAGTATTACGATATAACGTATAACGTTATATACTATTACTATATATCGTATAACGTTATATACTATATCGATATAACGTATAACGTTATATACTATATCGATATAACGTATAGCGTTATATACTATATCCATATAACGTATAACGTTATATACTATATCGATATAACGTATAGCGTTATGTAGTATTTCGACATAACGTATAACGTTATATACGATAACGATATAACGTATAACGTTATATACTATATCGATATAACGTATAACGTTATATACGATAACGATATAACGTATAACGTTATATACGATAACGATACAACGTATAACGTTATGTAGTATTACGATATAACGTATAACGTTATATACTATTACTATATATCGTATAACGTTATATATAATATAGATATAACGTATAACGTTATATACTATATCGATATAACGTATAGCGTTATATACTATATCGATATAACGTAGAACGTTATATACTATATCGATATAACGTATAACGTTATATACTATAACGATGTAACGTAGAACGTTATATACTATATCGATATAACGTATAACGTTATATACGATAACGATACAACGTATAACGTTATATGCTATAACGATATAACGTATAACGTTATATACTATAACGATATAACGTATAACGTTATGTTGTATTACGACATAACGTATAACGTTATATACTATAACTATATAACGTATAACGATATGTAGTATTACGATATAACGTATAACGTTATATACTATTAATATATATCGTATAACGTTATATACTATATCGATATAACGTATAACGTTATATACTATATCAATATAACGTATAGCGTTATATACTATATCCATATAACGTATAACGTTATATACTATATCGATATAACGTATAGCGTTATGTAGTATTTCGACATAACGTATAACGTTATATACTATAACTATATAACGTATAACGTTATGTAGTATTACGATATAACGTATAACGTTATATACTATTACTATATATCGTATAACGTTATATACTATATCGATATAACCTATAACGTTATATACTATATCGATATAACGTATAGCGTTATATACTATATCGATATAACGTATAACGTTATGTAGTATTTCGACATAACGTATAACGTTATATACGATAACGATATAACGTATAACGTTATATACTATATCGATATAACGTATAACGTTATATACGATAACGATATAACGTATAACGTTATATACGATAACGATACAACGTATAACGTTATATACTATAACGATATAACGTATAACGTTATATACTATAACGATATAACGTATAACGTTATGTAGTATTACGACATAACGTATAACGTTATACACGATAACGATATAACGTATAACGTTATATACTATATCGATATAACGTATAACGTTATATACGATAACGATATAACGTATAACGTTATATACTATATCGATATAACGTATAGCGTTATGTAGTATTACGACATAACGTATAACGTTATATACGATAACGATATAACGTATAACGTTATATACTATATCGATATAACGTATAACGTTATATACGATAACGATATAACGTATAACGTTATATACGATAACAATATAACGTATAACGTTATATACGATAACGATATAACGTATAACGTTATATACTATATCGATACAACGTATAACGTTATGTACTATAACGATATAACGTATAACGTTATGTAGTATTACGACATAACGTATAACGTTATATACGATAACGATATAACGTATAACGTTATATACTATATCGATATTACGCATAACGTTATATACGATAATGAAATAACGTATAACGTTATGTAGTATTACGATATAAGGTATAGCGTTATATACTATATCGATATAACGTATAACGTTATATACGATAACGATATAACGTATAACGTTATATGCGATAACGATATAACGTATAACGTTATATACTATATCGATATATCGTATAACGTTATATACGATAACGATACAACGTATAACGTTATATACTATATCGATATAACGTATAACGTTATATACTATTACTATATATCGTATAACGTTATATACTATATTGATATAACGTATAACGTTATATACTATATCGATATAACGTATAGCGTTATATACTATATCGATATAACGTGTATCGTTATATACTATAACGATATAACGTATAACGTTATGTGGTATTACGATATAACGTATAACGTTATATACTATAACGATATAACGTATAACGTTATGTACGATAACGATATAACGTATAACGTTATGTCCGATAACGATATAACGTATTACGTTATATACTATAACGATATAACATATAACGTTATGTAGTATTACGATATAACGTATAGCGTTACATACCATATTGATATAACGTATAACGTTATATACTATTACGATACAACGTATGACGTTATGTAGTATTACGATATAACGTATAACGTTATATACGATAACGATAGAACGTATAACGTTATGTAGTATTACGATATAACGTATAGCGTTATATACTATACCGATATAACGTATAACGTTATGTACGATAACGATATAACGTGTAACGTTATGTAGTATTACGATATAAGGTATAGCGTTATATGCGATAACGATATAACGTATAACGTTATATACTATAACGATATAACGTATAACGTTATATACTATATCGATATAACGTATAACGTTATATACTATAACGATATAACGTATAACGTTATGTAGTATTACGATATAACGTATAACGTTATATACTATTACTATATATCGTATAACGTTATATACTATATTGATATAACGTATAACGTTATATACTATATCGATATAACGTATAGCGTTATATACTATATCGATATAACGTGTATCGTTATATACTATAACGATATAACGTATAACGTTATATACTATATCGATATAACGTATAGCGTTATATACTATATCGATATAACGTATAACGTTATATACTATAACGATATAACGTATAACGTTATATACTATATCGATATAACGTATAACGTTATATACTATATCGATATAACGTATAACGTTATATACTATATCGATACAACGTATAACGTTATATACTATAACGATATAACGTAGAACGTTATATACTATATCGATATAACGTATAACGTTATATACTATTACGATACAACGTATAACGTTATATACAATTACTATATATCGTATAACGTTATATATTGTATCGATATAACGTATAACGTTATATACTATATCGATATAACGTATAGCGTTATATACGATAACGATACAACGTATAACGTTATATACTATAACGATATAACGTATAGCGTTATATACTATATCGATATAACGTGTACCGTTATATACTATAACGATATAACGTATAACGTTATATACTATATCGATATAACGTATAGCGTTATATACTATATCGATATAACGTATAACGTTATATACTATAACGATATAACGTATAACGTTATATACTATATCGATATAACGTATAACGTTATATACTATATCGATATAACGTATAACGTTATATACTATATCGATATAACGTATAACGTTATATACTATATCGATATAACGTAGAACGTTATATACTATATCGATATAACGTATAACGTTATATACTATAACGATATAACGTAGAACGTTATATACTATATCGATATAACGTATAACGTTATATACTATTACGATACAACGTATAACGTTATATACAATTACTATATATCGTATAACGTTATATATTGTATCGATATAACGTATAACGTTATATACTATATCGATATAACGTATAGCGTTATATACGATAACGATACAACGTATAACGTTATATACTATAACGATATAACGTATAACGTTATATACTATAACGATATAACGTATAACGTTATGTAGTATTACGACATAACGTATAACGTTATACACGATAACGATATAACGTATAACGTTATATACTATATCGATATAACGTATAACGTTATATACGATAACGATATAACGTATAACGTTATATACGATAACGATATAACGTATAACGTTATATACTATATCGATATAACGTATAGCGTTATGTAGTATTTCGACATAACGTATAACGTTATATACGATAACGATATAACGTATAACGTTATATACTATATCGATATAACGTATAACGTTATATACGATAACGATATAACGTATAACGTTATATACGATAACGATACAACGTATAACGTTATATACTATAACGATATAACGTATAACGTTATATACTATAACGATATAACGTATAACGTTATGTAGTATTACGACATAACGTATAACGTTATACACGATAACGATATAACGTATAACGTTATATACTATATCGATATAACGTATAACGTTATATACGATAACGATATAACGTATAACGTTATATACTATATCGATATAACGTATAGCGTTATGTAGTATTACGACATAACGTATAACGTTATATACGATAACGATATAACGTATAACGTTATATACTATATCGATATAACGTATAACGTTATATACGATAACGATATAACGTATAACGTTATATACGATAACAATATAACGTATAACGTTATATACGATAACGATATAACGTATAACGTTATATACTATATCGATACAACGTATAACGTTATGTACTATAACGATATAACGTATAACGTTATGTAGTATTACGACATAACGTATAACGTTATATACGATAACGATATAACGTATAACGTTATATACTATATCGATATTACGCATAACGTTATATACGATAATGAAATAACGTATAACGTTATGTAGTATTACGATATAAGGTATAGCGTTATATACTATATCGATATAACGTATAACGTTATATACGATAACGATATAACGTATAACGTTATATGCGATAACGATATAACGTATAACGTTATATACTATATCGATATATCGTATAACGTTATATACGATAACGATACAACGTATAACGTTATATACTATATCGATATAACGTATAACGTTATATACTATTACTATATATCGTATAACGTTAGATACTATATTGATATAACGTATAACGTTATATACTATATCGATATAACGTATAGCGTTATATACTATATCGATATAACGTGTATCGTTATATACTATAACGATATAACGTATAACGTTATATACTATATCGATATAACGTATAGCGTTATATACTATATCGATATAATGTATAACGTTATATACTATTACGATACAACGTATAACGTTATATACTATAACGATATAACGTATAACGTTATATACTATAATGATATAACGTATAACGTTATGTAGTATTACAGCATAACGTATAACGTTATTTACGATAACGATATAACGTATAACGTTATGTGGTATTACGATATAACGTATAACGTTATATACTATTACGATATAACGTATAACGTTATGTACGATAACGATATAACGTATAACGTTATGTACGATAACGATATAACGTATTACGTTATATACTATAACGATATAACATATAACGTTATGTAGTATTACGATATAACGTATAGCGTTACATACCATATTGATATAACGTATAACGTTATATACTATTACGATACAACGTATGACGTTATGTAGTATTACGATATAACGTATAACGTTATATACGATAACGATAGAACGTATAACGTTATGTAGTATTACGATATAACGTATAGCGTTATATACTATACCGATATAACATATAACGTTATATACGATAACGATATAACGTATAACGTTATGTAGTATTGCGACATAACGTATAACGTTATATGCGATAACGATATAACGTATAACGTTATGTACGATAACGATATAACGTATAACGTTATATACTATAACGATATAACGTATAACGTTATGTAGTATTACGATATAACGTATAACGTTATATACTATTACTATATATCGTATAACGTTATATACTATATTGATATAACGTATAACGTTATATACTATATCGATATAACGTATAGCGTTATATACTATATCGATATAACGTGTATCGTTATATACTATAACGATATAACGTATAACGTTATATACTATATCGATATAACGTATAGCGTTATATACTATATCGATATAACGTATAACGTTATATACTATAACGATATAACGTATAACGTTATATACTATATCGATATAACGTATAACGTTATATACTATATCGATATAACGTAGAACGTTATATACTATATCGATATAACGTATAACGTTATATACTATAACGATATAACGTAGAACGTTATATACTATATCGATATAGCGTATAACGTTATATACTATTACGATACAACGTATAACGTTATATACAATTACTATATATCGTATAACGTTATATATTGTATCGATATAACGTATAACGTTATATACTATATCGATATAACGTATAGCGTTATATACGATAACGATACAACGTATAACGTTATATACTATAACGATATAACGTATAACGTTATATACTATAACGATATAACGTATAACGTTATGTAGTATTACGACATAACGTATAACGTTGTATACGATAACGATATAACGTATAACGTTATATACTATATCGATATAACGTATAACGTTATATACGATAACGATATAACGTATAACGTTATATACTATATCGATATAACGTATAACGTTATATACTATAACGATATAACGTAGAACGTTATATACTATATCGATATAACGTATAACGTTATATACTATTACGATACAACGTATAACGTTATATACAATTACTATATATCGTATAACGTTATATATTATATCGATATAACGTATAACGTTATATACTATATCGATATAACGTATAGCGTTATATACGATAACGATACAACGTATAACGTTATATACTATAACGATATAACGTATAACGTTATATACTATAACGATATAACGTATAATGTTATGTAGTATAACGGCATAACGTATAACGTTATATACGATAACGATATAACGTATAACGTTATGTGGTATTACGATATAACGCATAACGTTATATACGATAACGATATAACGTATAACGTTATATACTATAACGATACAACGTATACCGTTATATACTATAACGATATAACGTATAACGTTATATACTATAATGATATAACGTATAACGTTATGTAGTATTACAGCATAACGTATAACGTTATATACGATAACGATATAACGTATAACGTTATGTACGATAACGATATAACGTATAACGTTATAAACTATATCGATATAACGCATAATGTTATATACTATAACGATATAACGTATAACGTTATGTAGTATTACGACATAACGTATAACGTTATATACTATATCGATATAACGTATAACGTTATACACGATAACGATATAACGTATAACGTTATATACTATAACGATACAACGTATAACGTTATATACTATAACGATATAACGTATAACGTTATATACTATAATGATATAACGTATAACGTTATGTAGTATTACAGCATAACGTATAACGTTATATACGATAACGATATAACGTATAACGTTATGTGGTATTACGATATAACGCATAACGTTATATACGATAACGAAATAACGTATAACGATATGTAGTATTACGACATAAGGTATAGCGTTATATACTATATCGATATAACGTATAGCGTTATATACTATATCGATATAACGTGTATCGTTATATACTATAACGATATAACGTATAACGTTATATACTATATCGATATAACGTATAGCGTTATATACTATATCGATATAATGTATAACGTTATATACTATTACGATACAACGTATAACGTTATATACTATAACGATATAACGTATAACGTTATATACTATAATGATATAACGTATAACGTTATGTAGTATTACAGCATAACGTATAACGTTATTTACGATAACGATATAACGTATAACGTTATGTGGTATTACGATATAACGTATAACGTTATATACTATTACGATATAACGTATAGCGTTATATACTATACCGATATAACATATAACGTTATATACGATAACGATATAACGTATAACGTTATGTAGTATTGCGACATAACGTATAACGTTATATGCGATAACGATATAACGTATAACGTTATGTACGATAACGATATAACGTATAACGTTATATACTATAACGATATAACGTATAACGTTATGTAGTATTACGATATAACGTATAACGTTATATACTATTACTATATATCGTATAACCTTATATACTATATTGATATAACGTATAACGTTATATACTATATCGATATAACGTATAGCGTTATATACTATATCGATATAACGTGTATCGTTATATACTATAACGATATAACGTATAACGTTATATACTATATCGATATAACGTATAGCGTTATATACTATATCGATATAACGTATAACGTTATATACTATAACGATATAACGTATAACGTTATATACTATATCGATATAACGTATAACGTTATATACTATATCGATATAACGTAGAACGTTATATACTATATCGATATAACGTATAACGTTATATACTATAACGATATAACGTAGAACGTTATATACTATATTGATATAGCGTATAACGTTATATACTATTACGATACAACGTATAACGTTATATACAATTACTATATATCGTATAACGTTATATATTGTATCGATATAACGTATAACGTTATATACTATATCGATATAACGTATAGCGTTATATACGATAACGATACAACGTATAACGTTATATACTATAACGATATAACGTATAACGTTATATACTATAACGATATAACGTATAACGTTATGTAGTATTACGACATAACGTATAACGTTGTATACGATAACGATATAACGTATAACGTTATATACTATATCGATATAACGTATAACGTTATATACGATAACGATATAACGTATAACGTTATATACTATATCGATATAACGTATAACGTTATATACTATAACGATATAACGTAGAACGTTATATACTATATCGATATAACGTATAACGTTATATACTATTACGATACAACGTATAACGTTATATACAATTACTATATATCGTATAACGTTATATATTATATCGATATAACGTATAACGTTATATACTATATCGATATAACGTATAGCGTTATATACGATAACGATACAACGTATAACGTTATATACTATAACGATATAACGTATAACGTTATATACTATAACGATATAACGTATAATGTTATGTAGTATAACGGCATAACGTATAACGTTATATACGATAACGATATAACGTATAACGTTATGTGGTATTACGATATAACGCATAACGTTATATACGATAACGATATAACGTATAACGTTATATACTATAACGATACAACGTATACCGTTATATACTATAACGATATAACGTATAACGTTATATACTATAATGATATAACGTATAACGTTATGTAGTATTACAGCATAACGTATAACGTTATATACGATAACGATATAACGTATAACGTTATGTACGATAACGATATAACGTATAACGTTATAAACTATATCGATATAACGCATAATGTTATATACTATAACGATATAACGTATAACGTTATGTAGTATTACGACATAACGTATAACGTTATATACTATATCGATATAACGTATAACGTTATACACGATAACGATATAACGTATAACGTTATATACTATAACGATACAACGTATAACGTTATATACTATAACGATATAACGTATAACGTTATATACTATAATGATATAACGTATAACGTTATGTAGTATTACAGCATAACGTATAACGTTATATACGATAACGATATAACGTATAACGTTATGTGGTATTACGATATAACGCATAACGTTATATACGATAACGAAATAACGTATAACGATATGTAGTATTACGACATAAGGTATAGCGTTATATACTATATCGATATAACGTATAGCGTTATATACTATATCGATATAACGTGTATCGTTATATACTATAACGATATAACGTATAACGTTATATACTATATCGATATAACGTATAGCGTTATATACTATATCGATATAATGTATAACGTTATATACTATTACGATACAACGTATAACGTTATATACTATAACGATATAACGTATAACGTTATATACTATAATGATATAACGTATAACGTTATGTAGTATTACAGCATAACGTATAACGTTATTTACGATAACGATATAACGTATAACGTTATGTGGTATTACGATATAACGTATAACGTTATATACTATTACGATATAACGTATAGCGTTATATACTATACCGATATAACATATAACGTTATATACGATAACGATATAACGTATAACGTTATGTAGTATTGCGACATAACGTATAACGTTATATGCGATAACGATATAACGTATAACGTTATGTACGATAACGATATAACGTATAACGTTATATACTATAACGATATAACGTATAACGTTATGTAGTATTACGATATAACGTATAACGTTATATACTATTACTATATATCGTATAACCTTATATACTATATTGATATAACGTATAACGTTATATACTATATCGATATAACGTATAGCGTTATATACTATATCGATATAACGTGTATCGTTATATACTATAACGATATAACGTATAACGTTATATACTATATCGATATAACGTATAGCGTTATATACTATATCGATATAACGTATAACGTTATATACTATAACGATATAACGTATAACGTTATATACTATATCGATATAACGTATAACGTTATATACTATATCGATATAACGTAGAACGTTATATACTATATCGATATAACGTATAACGTTATATACTATAACGATATAACGTAGAACGTTATATACTATATTGATATAGCGTATAACGTTATATACTATTACGATACAACGTATAACGTTATATACAATTACTATATATCGTATAACGTTATATATTGTATCGATATAACGTATAACGTTATATACTATATCGATATAACGTATAGCGTTATATACGATAACGATACAACGTATAACGTTATATACTATAACGATATAACGTATAACGTTATATACTATAACGATATAACGTATAACGTTATGTAGTATTACGACATAACGTATAACGTTGTATACGATAACGATATAACGTATAACGTTATATACTATATCGATATAACGTATAACGTTATATACGATAACGATATAACGTATAACGTTATATACTATATCGATATAACGTATAACGTTATATACTATAACGATATAACGTAGAACGTTATATACTATATCGATATAACGTATAACGTTATATACTATTACGATACAACGTATAACGTTATATACAATTACTATATATCGTATAACGTTATATATTATATCGATATAACGTATAACGTTATATACTATATCGATATAACGTATAGCGTTATATACGATAACGATACAACGTATAACGTTATATACTATAACGATATAACGTATAACGTTATATACTATAACGATATAACGTATAATGTTATGTAGTATAACGGCATAACGTATAACGTTATATACGATAACGATATAACGTATAACGTTATGTGGTATTACGATATAACGCATAACGTTATATACGATAACGATATAACGTATAACGTTATATACTATAACGATACAACGTATACCGTTATATACTATAACGATATAACGTATAACGTTATATACTATAATGATATAACGTATAACGTTATGTAGTATTACAGCATAACGTATAACGTTATATACGATAACGATATAACGTATAACGTTATGTACGATAACGATATAACGTATAACGTTATAAACTATATCGATATAACGCATAATGTTATATACTATAACGATATAACGTATAACGTTATGTAGTATTACGACATAACGTATAACGTTATATACTATATCGATATAACGTATAACGTTATACACGATAACGATATAACGTATAACGTTATATACTATAACGATACAACGTATAACGTTATATACTATAACGATATAACGTATAACGTTATATACTATAATGATATAACGTATAACGTTATGTAGTATTACAGCATAACGTATAACGTTATATACGATAACGATATAACGTATAACGTTATGTGGTATTACGATATAACGCATAACGTTATATACGATAACGAAATAACGTATAACGATATGTAGTATTACGACATAAGGTATAGCGTTATATACTATATCGATATAACGTATAGCGTTATATACTATATCGATATAACGTGTATCGTTATATACTATAACGATATAACGTATAACGTTATATACTATATCGATATAACGTATAGCGTTATATACTATATCGATATAATGTATAACGATATATACTATTACGATACAACGTATAACGTTATATACTATAACGATATAACGTATAACGTTATATACTATAATGATATAACGTATAACGTTATGTAGTATTACAGCATAACGTATAACGTTATTTACGATAACGATATAACGTATAACGTTATGTGGTATTACGATATAACGTATAACGTTATATACTATTACGATATAACGTATAACGTTATGTACGATAACGATATAACGTATAACGTTATGTACGATAACGATATAACGTATTACGTTATATACTATAACGATATAACATATAACGTTATGTAGTATTACGATATAACGTATAGCGTTACATACCATATTGATATAACGTATAACGTTATATACTATTACGATACAACGTATGACGTTATGTAGTATTACGATATAACGTATAACGTTATATACGATAACGATAGAACGTATAACGTTATGTAGTATTACGATATAACGTATAGCGTTATATACTATACCGATATAACGTATAACGTTATGTACGATAACGATATAACGTGTAACGTTATGTAGTATTACGATATAAGGTATAGCGTTATATACTATATCGATATAACGTATAACGTTATATACTATATCAATATAATGTATAACGATATATACTATACCGATATAACATATAACGTTATATACGATAACGATATAACGTATAACGTTATGTAGTATTGCGACATAACGTATAACGTTATATGCGATAACGATATAACGTATAACGTTATGTACGATAACGATATAACGTATAACGTTATATACTATAACGATATAACGTATAACGTTATGTAGTATTACGATATAACGTATAACGTTATATACTATTACTATATATCGTATAACGTTATATACTATATTGATATAACGTATAACGTTATATACTATATCGATATAACGTATAACGTTATATACTATAACGATATAACGTAGAACGTTATATACTATATCGATATAGCGTATAACGTTATATACTATTACGATACAACGTATAACGTTATATACAATTACTATATATCGTATAACGTTATATATTGTATCGATATAACGTATAACGTTATATACTATATCGATATAACGTATAGCGTTATATACGATAACGATACAACGTATAACGTTATATACTATAACGATATAACGTATAACGTTATATACTATAACGATATAACGTATAACGTTATGTAGTATTACGACATAACGTATAACGTTGTATACGATAACGATATAACGTATAACGTTATATACTATATCGATATAACGTATAACGTTATATACGATAACGATATAACGTATAACGTTATATACTATATCGATATAACGTATAACGTTATATACTATAACGATATAACGTAGAACGTTATATACTATATCGATATAACGTATAACGTTATATACTATTACGATACAACGTATAACGTTATATACTATTACGATACAACGTATAACGTTATGTAGTATTACGACATAACGTATAACGTTATATACTATATCGATATAACGTATAACGTTATACACGATAACGATATAACGTATAACGTTATATACTATAACGATACAACGTATAACGTTATATACTATAACGATATAACGTATAACGTTATATACTATAATGATATAACGTATAACGTTATGTAGTATTACAGCATAACGTATAACGTTATATACGATAACGATATAACGTATAACGTTATATACTATATCGATATAACGTATAGCGTTATATACGATAACGATACAACGTATAACGTTATATACTATAACGATATAACGTATAACGTTATATACTATAACGATATAACGTATAACGTTATGTAGTATTACGACATAACGCATAACGTTGTATACGATAACGATATAACGTATAACGTTATATACTATATCGATATAACGTATAACGTTATATACGATAACGATATAACGTATAACGTTATATACTATATCGATATAACGTATAACGTTATATACTATAACGATATAACGTAGAACGTTATATACTATATCGATATAACGTATAACGTTATATACTATTACGATACAACGTATAACGTTATGTAGTATTACGACATAACGTATAACGTTATATACTATATCGATATAACGTATAACGTTATACACGATAACGATATAACGTATAACGTTATATACTATTACGATACAACGTATAACGTTATATACTATTACGATACAACGTATAACGTTATGTAGTATAACGGCATAACGTATAACGTTATATACGATAACGATATAACGTATAACGTTATGTGGTATTACGATATAACGCATAACGTTATATACGATAACGATATAACGTATAACGTTATATACTATAACGATACAACGTATACCGTTATATACTATAACGATATAACGTATAACGTTATATACTATAATGATATAACGTATAACGTTATGTAGTATTACAGCATAACGTATAACGTTATATACGATAACGATATAACGTATAACGTTATGTACGATAACGATATAACGTATAACGTTATAAACTATATCGATATAACGCATAATGTTATATACTATAACGATATAACGTATAACGTTATGTAGTATTACGACATAACGTATAACGTTATATACTATATCGATATAACGTATAACGTTATACACGATAACGATATAACGTATAACGTTATATACTATAACGATACAACGTATAACGTTATATACTATAACGATATAACGTATAACGTTATATACTATAATGATATAACGTATAACGTTATGTAGTATTACAGCATAACGTATAACGTTATATACGATAACGATATAACGTATAACGTTATGTGGTATTACGATATAACGCATAACGTTATATACGATAACGAAATAACGTATAACGATATGTAGTATTACGACATAAGGTATAGCGTTATATACTATAGCGATATAACGTATAACGTTATATCCTATATCGATATAACGTATAACGTTATAAACTATATCGATATAACGTATAATGTTATATACTATAACGATATAACGTATAACGTTATGTAGTATTACGATATAACGTATAACGTTATATAATATTACTATATATCGTATAACGTTATATACTATATTGATATAAGGTATAACGTTATATACTATATCGATATAACGTATAGCGTTATATACTATATCGATATAACGTGTATCGTTATGTACTATAACGATATAACGTATAACGTTATATTCTATATCGATATATCGTATAGCGTTATATACGATAACGATACAACGTATAACGTTATATACTATAACGATATAACGTATAACGTTATATACTATAACGATATAACGTATAACGTTATGTAATATTACGACATAACGTATAACGTTATATACGATAACGATATAACGTATAACGTTATATACTATATCGATATAACGTATAGCGTTATGTAGTATTACGGCATAACGTATAACGTTATATACGATAACGATATAACGTATAACGTTATATACTATAACGATATAACGTATAATGTTATGTAGTATAACGGCATAACGTATAACGTTATATACGATAACGATATAATGTATAACGTTATGTGGTATTACGATATAACGCATAACGTTATATACGATAACGATATAACGTATAACGTTATATACTATAACGATACAACGTATACCGTTATATACTATAACGATATAACGTATAACGTTATATACTATAATGATATAACGTATAACGTTATGTAGTATTACAGCATAACGTATAACGTTATATACGATAACGATATAACGTATAACGTTATGTACTATATCGATATAACGTATAGCGTTATGTAGTACTACGGCATAACGTATAACGTTATATACGATAACGATATAACGTATAACGTTATATACTATATCGATATAACGTATAGCGTTATGTAGTATTACGGCATAACGTATAACGTTATATACTATATCGATATAACGTATAGCGTTATGTAGTATTACGGCATAACGTATAACGTTATATACGATAACGATATAACGTATAACGTTATATACGATAACGATATAACGTATAACGTTATATACTATAACGATACAACGTATAACGTTATATACTATAACGATATAACGCATAACGTTTTGTAGTATTACGACATAACGAATAACGTTATATACGATAACGATATAACGTATAACGTTATATACTACATCAATATAACGTATAACGTTATATCCTATATCGATATAACGCATAACGTTATATACTATATCGATATAACGTATAATGTTATATACTATAACGATATAACGTATAACGTTATGTAGTATTACGACATAACGTATAACGTTATATACGATAACGATATAACGTATAACGCTATATACGATAACGATACAACGTATAACGTTATATACTATATCGATATAACGTATAACGTTATATACTATTACTATATATCGTATAACGTTATATACTATATTGATATAACGTATAACGTTATATACTATATCGATATAACGTATAGCGTTATATACTATATCGATATAACGTGTATCGTTATATACTATAACGATATAACGTATAACGCTATATACTATATCGATATAACGTATAGCGTTATATACTATATCGATATAACGTATAACGTTATATACTATAACGATATAACGTATAACGTTATATACTATATCGATATAACGTATAACGTTATATACTATATCGATATAACGTAGAACGTTATGTAGTATTACGACATAACGTATAACGTTATATACTATAACGATATAACGTAGAACGTTATATACTATATCGATATAATGTATAACGTTATATACTATTACGATACAACGTATAACGTTATATACTATAACGATATAACGTATAACGTTATATACTATAATGATATAACGTATAACGTTATGTAGTATTACAGCATAAAGTATAACGTTATTTACGATAACGATATAACGTATAACGTTATGTGGTATTACGATATAACGTATAACGTTATATACTATAACGATATAACGTATAACGTTATGTAGTATTACGACATAACGTATAACGTTATATACGATAACGATATAACGTATAACGTTATGTACGGTAACGATATAACGTATAACGTTATGTACGATAACGATATAACGTATTACGTTATATACTATAACGATATAACATATAACGTTATGTAGTATTACGATATAACGTATAGCGTTACATACCAAATTGATATAACGTATAACGTTATATACTATTACGATACAACGTATGACGTTATGTAGTATTACGATATAACGTATAACGTTATATACGATAACGATAGAACGTATAACGTTATGTAGTATTACGATATAACGTATAGCGTTATGTACTATACCGATATAACGTATAACGTTATGTACGATAACGATATAACGTGTAACGTTATGTAGTATTACGATATAAGGTATAGCGTTATATACTATATCGATATAACGTATAACGTTATATACTATTACGATACAACGTATAACGTTATATACAATTACTATATATCGTATAACGTTATATATTATATCGATATAACGTATAACGTTATATACTATATCGATATAACGTATAGCGTTATATACGATAACGATACAACGTATAACGTTATATACTATAACGATATAACGTATAACGTTATATACTATAACGATATAACGTATAATGTTATGTAGTATAACGGCATAACGTATAACGTTATATACGATAACGATATAACGTATAACGTTATGTGGTATTACGATATAACGCATAACGTTATATACGATAACGATATAACGTATAACGTTATATACTATATCGATATATCGCATAACGTTATATACGATAATGAAATAACGTATAACGTTATGTAGTATTACGATATAAGGTATAGCGTTATATACTATATCGATATAACGTATAACGTTATATCCTATATCGATATAACGCATAACGTTATGTACTATATCGATATAACGCATAATGTTATACACTATAACGATATAACGTATAACGTTATGTAGTATTACGACATAACGTATAACGTTATATACGATAACGATATAACGTATAACGCTATATACGATAACGATACAACGTATAACGTTATATACTATATCGATATAACGTATAACGTTATATACTATAACGATATAACGTATAACGTTATATACTATAACGATATAACGTATAACGTTATATACTATTACTATATATCGTATAACGTTATATATTATATCGATATAACGTATAACGTTATATACTATATCGATATAACGTATAGCGTTATATACGATAACGATACAACGTATTGCGTTATGTAGTATTACGACATAACGTATAACGTTATATACGATAACGATATAACGTATAACGTTATATACTATATCGATATAACGTAGAACGTTATATACTATATCGACATAACGTATAACGTTATATACTATAACGATATAACGTATAACGTTATATACTATAACGATATAACGTATAACTTTATATACTATATCGATATAACGTAGAACGTTATATACTATATCGATATAACGTATAACGTTATATACTATAACGATATAACGTAGAACGTTATATACTATATCGATATAACGTATAACGTTATATACTATTACGATACAACGTATAACGTTATATACTATTACTATATATCGTATAACGTTATATATTATATCGATATAACGTATAACGTTATATACTATATCGATATAACGTATAGCGTTATATACGATAACGATACAACGTATTGCGTTATGTAGTATTACGACATAACGTATAACGTTATATACGATAACGATATAACGTATAACGTTATATACTATATCGATATAACGTATAACGTTATATACTATATCGATATAACGTATAACGTTATATACGATAACGATATAACGTAGAACGTTATATACTATAACGATATAACGTATAACGTTATGTAGTATTACGACATAACGTATAACGTTATATACGATAACGATATAACGTATAACGTTATATACTATATCGATATAACATATAACGTTATGTAGTATTACGATATAACGTATAGCGTTACATACCAAATTGATATAACGTATAACGTTATATACTATTACGATACAACGTATGACGTTATGTAGTATTACGATATAACGTATAACGTTATATACGATAACGATAGAACGTATAACGTTATGTAGTATTACGATATAACGTATAGCGTTATATACTATAGCGATATAACGTATAACGTTATGTACTATTACGACATAACGTATAACGTTAAATACGATAACGATATAACGTATAACGTTATATACTATATCGATATAACGTATAACGTTATATACGATAACGATATAACGTATAACGTTATATACGATAACGATATAACGTATAACGTTATAAACGATAACGATAAAACGTATAACGTTATATACTATAACGATACAACGTATAACGTTATATACTATAGCGATATAACGTATAACGTTATGTACTATTACGACATAACGTATAACGTTAAATACGATAACGATATAACGTATAACGTTATATACTATAACGATATAACGTATAACGTTATGTAGTATTACGACATAACGTATAACGTTATATACGATAACGATATAACGTATAACGTTATATACTATATCGATATAACGTATAACGTTATATACGATAACGATACAACGTATAACGTTATGTAGTATTACGACATAACGTAGAACGTTATATACGATAACGATATAACGTATAACGTTATATACTATAACGATATAACGTATAATGTTATGTAGTATTACGATATAACGTATAACGTTATATACGACAACGATATGAAGTATAACGTTATGTGGTATTACGATATAACGCATAACGTTATGTACGATAACGATATAACGTATAACGTTATATACTATAACGATATAACGTATAATGTTATGTAGTATTACGATATAACGTATAACGTTATATACGATAACGATATAACGTATAACGTTATATACGATAACGATATAACGTATAATGTTATATACTATAACGATATAACGTATAACGTTATGTAGTATTACGACATAACGTATAACGTTATATACGATAACGATATAACGTATAACGTTATATACTTTATCGATATAACGTATAACGTTATATACTATATCGATAAAACGTATAACGTTATATACTATTACGATACAACGTATAACGTTATATACTATTACTATATATCGTATAACGTTATATATTATATCGATATAACGTATAACGTTATATACTATATCGATATAACGTATAGCGTTATATACTATAACGATATAACGTATAACGTTATGTAGTATTACGACATAACGTATAACGTTATATACGATAACGATACAACGTATAACGTTATATACTATAACGATATAACGTATATCGTTATATACTATAACGATATAACGTATAACGTTATGTAGTATTACGACATAATGTATAACGTTATATACGATAACGATATAACGTATAACGTTATGTGGTATTACGATATAACGCATAACGTTATATACGATAACGATATAACGTATAACGTTATATACTATAACGATACAACGTATAACGTTATATACTATAACGATATAACGTATAACGTTATATACTACAATGATATAACGTATAACGTTATGTAGTATTACAGCATAACGTATAACGTTATATACGATAACGATATAACGTATAACGTTATGTACGGTAACGATATAACGTATAACGTTATATACTATAACGATATAACGTATAACGTTATGTAGTATTACGACATAACGTATAACGTTATATACGATAACGATATAACGTATAACGTAATATACTATATCGATATAACGTATAATGTTATATACGATAACGATATAACGTATAACGTTATGTGGTATTACGATATAACGCATAACGTTATATACGATAACGATATAACGTATAACGTTATATACTATAACGATATAACGTATAATGTTATGTAGTATTACGATATAACGTATAACGTTATATACGATAACGATATAACGTATAACGTTATGTGGTAATACGATATAACGCATAACGTTATGTACGATAACGATATAACGTTTAACGTTATATACTATAACGATATAACGTATAATGTTATGTAGTATTACGATATAACGTATAACGTTATATACGATAACGATATAACGTATAACGTTATGTGGTATTGCGATATAACGCATAACGTTATGTACGATAACGATATAACGTATAATGTTATGTAGTATTACGATATAACGTATAACGTTATATACGATAACGATATAACGTATAACGTTATGTGGTATTGCTATATAACGCATAACGTTATGTACGATAACGATATAACGTATAATGTTATGTAGTATTACGATATAACGTATAACGTTATATACGATAACGATATAACGTATAACGTTATATACGATAACGAAATAACGTATAGCGTTATATACGATAACGATACAACGTATAACGTTATATACTGTAACGATATAACGTATAACGTTATATACTATATCGATATAACGTATAACGTTATATACTATATCGATATAACGTAGAACGTTATATACTATATCGATATAACGTATAACGTTATATACTATATCGATATAACGTATAACGTTATATACTATTACGATACAACGTATAACGTTATATACTATTACTATATATCGTATAACGTTATATATTATATCGATATAACGTATAACGTTATATACTATATCGATATAACGTATAGCGTTATATACTATAACGATATAACGTATAACGTTATGTAGTATTACGACATAACGTATAACGTTATATGCGATAACGATATAACGTATAACGTTATGTACGATAACGATATAACGTATAACGTTATATACTATAACGATATAACGTATAACGTTATGTAGTATTACGATATAACGTATAACGTTATATACTATATCGATATAACGTATAGCGTTATATACTATATCGATATAACGTATAACGTTATATACTATTACCATATATCGTATAACGTTATATATTATATCGATATAACGTATAACGTGATACACTAAATCGATATGACGTATAGCGTTATATACTATATCGATATAACGTATAAAGTTATATACTATATCGATATAAAGTAGAACGTTATATACTATATCGATATAACGTATAACGTTATATACTATAACGATATAACGTAGAACGTTATATACTATATCGATATAACGTATAACGTTATATACTATTACGATACAACGTATAACGTTATATACTATATCGATATAAAGTAGAACGTTATATACTATATCGATATAACGTATAACGTTATATACTATAACGATATAACGTAGAACGTTATATACTATATCGATATAACGTATAACATTATATACTATTACGATACAACGTATAACGTTATATACTATTACCATATATCGTATAACGTTATATATTATATCGATATAACGTATAACGTGATATACTATATCGATATAACGTATAGCGTTATATACTATATCGATATAACGCATAACGTTATATACGATTATGAAATAACGTATAACGTTATGCAGTATTACGATATAAGGTATAGCGTTATATACTATATCGATATAACGTATAACGTTATATCCTATATCGATATAACGTATAACGTTATATACTATATCGATATAACGTATAATGTTATATACTATAACGATATAACGTATAACGTTATGTAGTATTACGACATAACGTATAACGTTATATACGATAACGATATAACGTATAACGTTATATACTATATCGATATAACATATAACGTTATGTAGTATTACGATATAACGTATAGCGTTACATACCATATTGATATAACGTATAACGTTATATTCTATTACGATACAACGTATGACGTTATGTAGTATTACGATATAACGTATAACGTTATATACGATAACGATAGTACGTATAACGTTATGTAGTATTACGATATAACGTATAGCGTTATATACTATACCGTTATAACGTATAACGGTATGAACGATAACGATATAACGTGAAACGTTATGTAGTATTACGATATAAGGTATAGCGTTATATACTATATCGATATAACGTATAACGTTATATACTATATCGATATAATGTATAACGTTATATACTATACCGATATAACATATAACGTTATATACGATAACGATATAACGTATAACGTTATGTGGTATTACGATATAACGTATAACGTTATGTAGTATTACGACATAACGTATAACGTTATATGCGATAACGATATAACGTATAACCTTATGTACGATAACGATATAACGTATAACGTTATATACTATAACGATATAACGTATAACGTTATGTAGTATTACGATATAACGTATAACGTTATATACTATAACGATATAACGTATAACGTTATGTAGTATTACGACATAACGTATAACGTTATATGCGATAACGAAATAACGTATAGCGTTATATACGATAACGATACAACGTATAACGTTATATACTATAACGATATAACGTATAACGTTATATACTATAACGATATAACGTATAACGTTATGTAGTATTACGACATAACGTATAACGTTATATGCGATAACGATATAACGTATAACGTTATGTACGATAACGATATAACGTATAACGTTATATACTATAACGATATAACGTATAACGTTATGTAGTATTACGATATAACGTATAACGTTATATACTATTACTATATATCGTATAACGTTATATACTATATCGATATAACGTATAACGTTATATACTATATCGATATAACGTATAGCGTTATATACTATATCGATATAACGTATAACGTTATATACTATAACGATATAACGTATAGCGTTATATACTATATCGATATAACGTATAACGTTATATACTATTACTATATACCGTATAACGTTCTATACTATATCGATATAACGTATAACGTTATATACTATATCGATATAACGTAGAACGTTATATACTATATCGATATAATGTGTATCGTTATATACTATAACGATATAACGTATAACGTTATATACTATATCGATATAACGTATAGCGTTATATACTATATCGATATAACGTATAGCGTTATATACTATATCGATATAACGTATAACGTTATATACTATTACCATATATCGTATAACGTTATATATTATATCGATATAACGTATAACGTGATATACTATATCGATATAACGTATAGCGTTATATACTATATCGATATAACGTATAACGTTATATACTATATCGATATAAAGTAGAACGTTATATACTATATCGATATAACGTATAACGTTATATACTATAACGATATAACGTAGAACGTTATATACTATATCGATATAACGTATAACGTTATATACTATAACGATATAACGTATAACGTTATATACTATAACGATATAACGTATAACGTTATATACTATATCGATATAACGTAGAACGTTATATACTATATCGATATAACGTATAACGTTATATACTATAACGATATAAAGTAGAACGTTATATACTATATCGATATAACGTATAACGTTATATACTATTACGATACAACGTATAACGTTATATACTATAACGATATAACGTAAAACGTTATATACTATATCGATATAACGTAGAACGTTATATACTATATCGACATAACGTATAACGTTATATACTATAACGATATAACGTATAACGTTATATACTATAACGATATAACGTATAACGTTATATACTATATCGATATAACGTAGAACGTTATATACTATATCGATATAACGTATAACGTTATATACTATAACGATATAACGTAGAACGTTATATACTATATCGATATAACGTATAACGTTATATACTATTACGATACAACGTATAACGTTATATACTATTACTATATATCGTATAACGTTATATATTATATCGATATAACGTATAACGTTATATACTATATCGATATAACATATAGCGTTATATACGATAACGATACAACGTATAGCGTTATGTAGTATTACGACATAACGTATAACGATATATACGATAACGATATAACGTATAACGTTATATACTATATCGATATAACGTATAACGTTATATACTATATCGATATAACGTATAACGTTATATACGATAACGATATAACGTAGAACGTTATATACTATAACGATATAACGTATAACGTTATGTAGTATTACGACATAACGTATAACGTTATATACGATAACGATATAACGTATAACGTTATATACTATATCGATATAACGCATAACGTTATATACGATTATGAAATAACGTATAACGTTATGCAGTATTACGATATAAGGTATAGCGTTATATACTATATCGATATAACGTGTAACGTTATATCCTATATCGATATAACGTATAACGTTATATACTATATCGATATAACGTATAACGTTATATACTATAACGATATAACATATAACGTTATGTAGTATTACGATATAACGTATAGCGTTACATACCATATTGATATAACGTATAACGTTATATTCTATTACGATACAACGTATGACGTTATGTAGTATTACGATATAACGTATAACGTTATATACGATAACGATAGAACGTATAACGTTATGTAGTATTACGATATAACGTATAGCGTTATATACTATACCGTTATAACGTATAACGGTATGAACGATAACGATATAACGTGAAACGTTATGTAGTATTACGATATAAGGTATAGCGTTATATACTATATCGATATAACGTATAACGTTATATACTATATCGATATAATGTATAACGTTATATACTATACCGATATAACATATAACGTTATATACGATAACGATATAACGTATAACGTTATGTGGTATTACGATATAACGTATAACGTTATGTAGTATTACGACATAACGTATAACGTTATATGCGATAACGATATAACGTATAACCTTATGTACGATAACGATATAACGTATAACGTTATATACTATAACGATATAACGTATAACGTTATGTAGTATTACGATATAACGTATAACGTTATATACTATAACGATATAACGTATAACGTTATGTAGTATTACGACATAACGTATAACGTTATATGCGATAACGAAATAACGTATAGCGTTATATACGATAACGATACAACGTATAACGTTATATACTATAACGATATAACGTATAACGTTATATACTATAACGATATAACGTATAACGTTATGTAGTATTACGACATAACGTATAACGTTATATGCGATAACGATATAACGTATAACGTTATGTACGATAACGATATAACGTATAACGTTATATACTATAACGATATAACGTATAACGTTATGTAGTATTACGATATAACGTATAACGTTATATACTAATACTATATATCGTATAACGTTATATACTATATCGATATAACGTATAACGTTATATACTATATCGATATAACGTATAGCGTTATATACTATATCGATATAACGTATAACGTTATATACTATAACGATATAACGTATAGCGTTATATACTATATCGATATAACGTATAACGTTATATACTATTACTATATACCGTATAACGTTCTATACTATATCGATATAACGTATAACGTTATATACTATATCGATATAACGTAGAACGTTATATACTATATCGATATAATGTGTATCGTTATATACTATAACGATATAACGTATAACGTTATATACTATATCGATATAACGTATAGCGTTATATACTATATCGATATAACGTATAGCGTTATATACTATATCGATATAACGTATAACTTTATATACTATTACCATATATCGTATAACGTTATATATTATATCGATATAACGTATAACGTGATATACTATATCGATATAACGTATAGCGTTATATACTATATCGATATAACGTATAACGTTATATACTATATCGATATAAAATAGAACGTTATATACTATATCGATATAACGTATAACGTTATATACTATAACGATATAACGTAGAACGTTATATACTATATCGATATAACGTATAACGTTATATACTATAACGATATAACGTAGAACGTTATATACTATATCGATATAACGTATAACGTTATATACTATTACGATACAACGTATAACGTTATATACTATAACGATATAACGTATAACGTTATATACTATATCGATATAACGTAGAACGTTATATACTATATCGACATAACGTATAACGTTATATACTATAACGATATAACGTATAACGTTATATACTATAACGATATAACGTATAACGTTATATACTATATCGATATAACGTAGAACGTTATATACTATATCGATATAACGTATAACGTTATATACTATAACGATATAACGTATAGCGTTATATACTATATCGATATAACGTATAACGTTATATACTATTACTATATACCGTATAACGTTCTATACTATATCGATATAACGTATAACGTTATATACTATATCGATATAACGTAGAACGTTATATACTATATCGATATAATGTGTATCGTTATATACTATAACGATATAACGTATAACGTTATATACTATATCGATATAACGTATAGCGTTATATACTATATCGATATAACGTATAGCGTTATATACTATATCGATATAACGTATAACGTTATATACTATTACCATATATCGTATAACGTTATATATTATATCGATATAAGGTATAACGTGATATACTATATCGATATAACGTTTAGCGTTATATACTATATCGATATAACGTATAACGTTATATACTATATCGATATAAAGTAGAACGTTATATACTATATCGATATAACGTATAACGTTATATACTATAACGATATAACGTAGAACGTTATATACTATATCGATATAACGTATAACGTTATATACTATAACGATATAACGTAGAACGTTATATACTATATCGATATAACGTATAACGTTATATACTATTACGATACAACGTATAACGTTATATACTATAACGATATAACGTATAACGTTATATACTATATCGATATAACGTAGAACGTTATATACTATATCGACATAACGTATAACGTTATATACTATAACGATATAACGTATAACGTTATATACTATAACGATATAACGTATAACGTTATATACTATATCGATATAACGTAGAACGTTATATACTATATCGATATAACGTATAACGTTATATACTATAACGATATAACGTAGAACGTTATATACTATATCGATATAACGTATAACGTTATATACTATTACGATACAACGTATAACGTTATATACTATTACTATATATCGTATAACGTTATATATTATATCGATATAACGTATAACGTTATATACTATATCGATATAACATATAGCGTTATATACGATAACGATACAACGTATAGCGTTATGTAGTATTACGACATAACGTATAACGTTATATACGATAACGATATAACGTATAACGTTATATACTATATCGATATAACGTATAACGTTATATACTATATCGATATAACGTATAACGTTATATACGATAACGATATAACGTAGAACGTTATATACTATAACGATATAACGTATAACGTTATGTAGTATTACGACATAACGTATAACGTTATATACGATAACGATATAACGTATAACGTTATATACTATATCGATATAACGTATAACGTTATATACGATAACGATATAACGTATAACGTTATATACTATATCGATATAACGTATAGCGTTATGTAGTATTACGACATAACGTATAACGTTATATACGATAACGATATGACGTATAACGTTATATACTATATCGATATAACGTATAACGTTATATACTATATCGATATAACGTATAACGTTATATACGATAACGATATAACGTATAACGTTATAGACGATAACGATATAACGTATAACGTTATATACGATAACGATATAACGTATAACGTTATATACTATATCGATATAACGTATAGCGTTATGTAGTATTACGACATAACGTATAACGTTATATACGATAACGATATAACGTATAACGTTATATACTATATCGATATAACGTATAACGTTATATACGATAACGATATATCGTATAACGTTATATACGATAACGATATAACGTATAACGTTATAAACGATAACGATATAACGTATAACGTTATATACTATAACGATACAACGTATAACGTTATATACTATAGCGATATAACGTATAACGTTATGTACTATTACGACATAACGTATAACGTTAAATACGATAACGATATAACGTATAACGTTATATACGATAACGATATAACGTATAACGTTATAAACGATAACGATATAACGTATAACGTTATATACTATAACGATACAACGTATAACGTTATATACTATAGCGATATAACGTATAACGTTATGTACTATTACGACATAACGTATAACGTTATATACGATAACGATATAACGTATAACGTTATATACGATAACGATATAACTTATATCGTTATATACGATAACGATATAACGTATAACGTTATATACTATAACGATATAACGTATAACGCTATGTAGTATTACGACATAACGTATAACGTTATATACGATAACGATATAACGTATAACGTTATATACTATATCGATATAACGTATAACGTTATATACGATAACGATACAACGTATAACGTTATATACTATAACGATATAACGTATAACGTTATATACTATAACGATATAACGTATAACGTTATATACTATAACGATATAACGTATAACGTTATGTAGTATTACGACATAATGTATAACGTTATATACGATAACGATATAACGTATAACGTTATGTGGTATTACGATATAACGCATAACGTTATATACGATAACGATATAACGTATAACGTTATATACTATAACGATACAACGTATAACGTTATATACTATAACGATATAACGTATAACGTTATATACTACAATGATATAACGTATAACGTTATGTAGTATTACAGCATAACGTATAACGTTATATACGATAACGATATAACGTATAACGTTATGTACGGTAACGATATAACGTATAACGTTATATACTATAACGATATAACGTATAACGTTATGTAGTATTACGACATAACGTATAACGTTATATACGATAACGAAATAACGTATAACGTAATATACTATATCGATATAACGTATAATGTTATATACGATAACGATATAACGTATAACGTTATGTGGTATTACGATATAACGCATGACGTTATATACGATAACGATATAACGTATAACGTTATATACTATAACGATATAACGTATAATATTATGTAGTATTACGATATAACGTATAACGTTATATACGATAACGATATAACGTATAACGTTATGTAGTATTACGACATAACGTATAACGTTATATACGATAACGAAATAACGTATAGCGTTATATACGATAACGATACAACGTATAACGTTATATACTATAACGATATAACGTATAACGTTATATACTATAACGATATAACGTATAACGTTATGTAGTATTACGATATAACGTATAACGTTATATACTATAACGATATAACGTATAACGTTATGTAGTATTACGACATAACGTATAACGTTATATACGATAACGAAATAAAGTATAGCGTTATATACGATAACGATACAACGTATAACGTTATATACTATAACGATATAACGTATAACGTTATATACTATAACGATATAACTTATAACGTTATGTAGTATTACGACATAACGTATAACGTTATATGCGATAACGATATAACGTATAACGTTATGTACGATAACGATATAACGTATAACGTTATATACTATAACGATATAACGTATAACGTTATGTAGTATTACGATATAACGTATAACGTTATATACTATTACTATATATCGTATAACGTTATATACTATATCGATATAACGTATAACGTTATATACTATATCGATATAACGTATAGCGTTATATACTATATCGATATAACGTATAACGTTATATACTATAACGATATAACGTATAGCTTTATATACTATATCGATATAACGTATAACGTTATATACTATAACGATATAACGTAGAACGTTATATACTATATCGATATAACGTATAACGTTATATACTATAACGATATAACGTAGAACGTTATATACTATATCGATATAACGTATAACGTTATATACTATTACGATACAACGTATAACGTTATATACTATAACGATATAACATATAACGTTATATACTATATCGATATAACGTAGAACGTTATATACTATATCGACATAACGTATAACGTTATATACTATAACGATATAACGTATAACGTTATATACTATAACGATATAACGTATAACGTTATATACTATATCGATATAACGTAGAACGTTATATACTATATCGATATAACGTATAACGTTATATACTATAACGATATAACGTAGAACGTTATATACTATATCGATATAACGTATAACGTTATATACTATATCGATATAACGTATAGCGTTATATACGATAACGATACAACGTATAGCGTTATGTAGTATTACGACATAACGTATAACGTTATATACGATAACGATATAACGTATAACGTTATATACTATATCGATATAACGTATAACGTTATATACTATATCGATATAACGTATAACGTTATATACGATAACGATATAACGTAGAACGTTATATACTATAACGATATAACGTATAACGTTATGTAGTATTACGACATAACGTATAACGTTATATACGATAACGATATAACGTATAACGTTATATACTATATCGATATAACGTATAACGTTATATACGATAACGATATAACGTATAACGTTATATACTATATCGATATAACGTATAGCGTTATGTAGTATTACGACATAACGTATAACGTTATATACGATAACGATATAACGTAAAACGTTATATACTATATCGACATAACGTATAACGTTATATACTATATCGATATAACGTATAACGTTATATACGATAACGATATAACGTATAACGTTATAGACGATAACGATATAACGTATAACGTTATATACGATAACGATATAACGTATAACGTTATATACTATATCGATATAACGTATAGCGTTATGTAGTATTACGACATAACGTATAACGTTATATACGATAACGATATAACGTATAACGTTATATACTATATCGATATAACGTATAACGTTATATACGATAACGATATAACGTATAACGTTATAAACGATAACGATATAACGTATAACGTTATATACTATAACGATACAACGTATAACGTTATATACTATAGCGATATAACGTATAACGTTATGTACTATTACGACATAACGTATAACGTTAAATACGATAACGATATAACGTATAACGTTATATACTATAACGATATAACGTATAACGTTATGTAGTATTACGACATAACGTATAACGTTATATACGATAACGATATAACGTATAACGTTATATACTATATCGATATAACGTATAACGTTATATACGATAACGATACAACGTATAACGTTATGTAGTATTACGACATAACGTATAACGTTATATACGATAACGATATAACGTATAACGTTATATACTATAACGATATAACGTATAATGTTATGTAGTATTACGATATAACGTATAACGTTATATACGACAACGATATGAAGTATAACGTTATGTGGTATTACGATATAACGCATAACGTTATGTACGATAACGATATAACGTATAACGTTATATACTATAACGATATAACGTATAATGTTATGTAGTATTACGATATAACGTATAACGTTATATACGATAACGATATAACGTATAACGTTATATACGATAACGATATAACGTATAACGTTATATGCTATAACGATATAACGTATAACGTTATGTAGTATTACGACATAACGTATAACGTTATATACGATAACGATATAACGTATAACGTTATATACTATATCGATATAACGTATAACGTTATATACGATAACGATACAACGTATAACGTTATATACTATAACGATATAACGTATAACGTTATATACTATAACGATATAACGTATAACGTTATGTAGTATTACGACATAATGTATAACGTTATATACGATAACGATATAACGTATAACGTAATGTGGTATTACGATACAACGCATAACGTTATATACGATAACGATATAACGTATAACGTTATATACTATAACGATACAACGTATAACGTTATATACTATAACGATATAACGTATAACGTTATATACTACAATGATATAACGTATAACGTTATGTAGTATTACAGCATAACGTATAACGTTATATACGATAACGATATAACGTATAACGTTATGTACGGTAACGATATAACGTATAACGTTATATACTATAACGATATAACGTATAACGTTATGTAGTATTACGACATAACGTATAACGTTATATACGATAACGATATAACGTATAACGTAATATACTATATCGATATAACGTATAATGTTATATACGATAACGATATAACGTATAACGTTATGTGGTTTTACGATATAACGCATAACGTTATATACGATAACGATATAACGTATAACGTTATATACTATAACGATATAACGTATAATGTTATGTAGTATTACGATATAACGTATAACGTTATATACGATAACGATATAACGTATAACGTTATGTAGTATTACGACATAACGTATAACGTTATATACGATAACGAAATAACGTATAGCGTTATATACGATAACGATACAACGTATAACGTTATATACTATAACGATATAACGTATAACGTTATATACTATAACGATATAACGTATAACGTTATGTAGTATTACGATATAACGTATAACGTTATATACTATAACGATATAACGTATAACGTTATATACTATATCGACATAACGTATAACGTTATATACTATATCGATATAACGTAGAACGTTATATACTATATCGACATAACGTATAACGTTATATACTATATCGATATAACGTAGAACGTTATATACTATATCGACATAACGTATAACGTTATATACTATAACGATATAACGTATAACGTTATATACTATAACGATATAACGTATAACGTTATATACTATATCGATATAACGTAGAACGTTATATACTATATCGATATAACGTATAACGTTATATACTATAACGATATAACGTAGAACGTTATATACTATATCGATATAACGTATAACGTTATATACTATTACGATACAACGTATAACGTTATATACTATTACTATATATCGTATAACGTTATATATTATATCGATATAACGTATAACGTTATATACTATATCGATATAACGTATAGCGTTATATACGATAACGATACAACGTATAGCGTTATGTAGTATTACGACATAACGTATAACGTTATATACGATAACGATATAACGTATAACGTTATATACTATATCGATATAACGTATAACGTTATATACTATATCGATATAACGTATAACGTTATATACGATAACGATATAACGTAGAACGTTATATACTATAACGATATAACGTATAACGTTATGTAGTATTACGACATAACGTATAACGTTATATACGATAACGATATAACGTATAACGTTATATACTATATCGATATAACGTATAACGTTATATACGATAACGATATAACGTATAACGTTATATACTATATCGATATAACGTATAGCGTTATGTAGTATTACGACATAACGTATAACGTTATATACGATAACGATATAACGTAAAACGTTATATACTATATCGATATAACGTATAACGTTATATACTATATCGATATAACGTATAACGTTATATACGATAACGATATAACGTATAACGTTATAGACGATAACGATATAACGTATAACGTTATATACGATAACGATATAACGTATAACGTTATATACTATATCGATATAACGTATAGCGTTATGTAGTATTACGACATAACGTATAACGTTATATACGATAACGATATAACGTATAACGTTATATACGATAACGATATAACGTATAACGTTATAAACGATAACGATATAACGTATAACGTTATATACTATAACGATACAACGTATAACGTTATATACTATAGCGATATAACGTATAACGTTATGTACTATTACGACATAACGTATAACGTTAAATACGATAACGATATAACGTATAACGTTATATACTATAACGATATAACGTATAACGTTATGTAGTATTACGACATAACGTATAACGTTATATACGATAACGATATAACGTATAACGTTATATACTATATCGATATAACGTATAACGTTATATACGATAACGATACAACGTATAACGTTATGTAGTATTACGACATAACGTATAACGTTATATACGATAACGATATAACGTATAACGTTATATACTATAACGATATAACGTATAATGTTATGTAGTATTACGATATAACGTATAACGTTATATACGACAACGATATGAAGTATAACGTTATGTGGTATTACGATATAACGCATAACGTTATGTACGATAACGATATAACGTATAACGTTATATACTATAACGATATAACGTATAATGTTATGTAGTATTACGATATAACGTATAACGTTATATACGATAACGATATAACGTATAACGTTATATACGATAACGATATAACGTATAACGTTATATACTATAACGATATAACGTATAACGTTATGTAGTATTACGACATAACGTATAACGTTATATACGATAACGATATAACGTATAACGTTATATACTATATCGATATAACGTATAACGTTATATACGATAACGATACAACGTATAACGTTATATACTATGACGATATAACGTACAACGTTATATACTATAACGATATAACGTATAACGTTATGTAGTATTACGACATAATGTATAACGTTATATACGATAACGATATAACGTATAACGTAATGTGGTATTACGATATAACGCATAACGTTATATACGATAACGATATAACGTATAACGTTATATACTATAACGATACAACGTATAACGTTATATACTATAACGATATAACGTATAATGTTATGTAGTATTACGATATAAAGTATAACGTTATATACGATAACGATATAACGTATAACGTTATGTAGTATTACGACATAACGTATAACGTTATATACGATAACGAAATAACGTATAGCGTTATATACGATAACGATACAACGTATAACGTTATATACTATAACGATATAACGTATAACGTTATATACTATAACGATATAACGTATAACGTTATGTAGTATTACGATATAACGTATAACGTTATATACTATAACGATATAACGTATAACGTTATGTAGTATTACGACATAACGTATAACGTTATATACGATAACGAAATAAAGTATAGCGTTATATACGATAACGATACAACGTATAACGTTATATACTATAACGATATAACGTATAACGTTATATACGATAATGATATATCGTATAACGTTATATACGATAACGATATAACGTATAACGTTATAAACGATAACGATATAACGTATAACGTTATATACTATAACGATACAACGTATAACGTTATATACTATAGCGATATAACGTATAACGTTATGTACTATTACGACATAACGTATAACGTTAAATACGATAACGATATAACGTATAACGTTATATACTATAACGATATAACGTATAACGTTATGTAGTATTACGACATAACGTATAACGTTATATACGATAACGATATAACGTATAACGTTATATACTATAACGATATAACGTAGAACGTTATATACTATATCGATATAACGTATAACGTTATATACTATTACGATACAACGTATAACGTTATATACTATATCGATATAAAGTAGAACGTTATATACTATATCGATATAACGTATAACGTTATATACTATAACGATATAACGTAGAACGTTATATACTATATCGATATAACGTATAACGTTATATACTATTACGATACAACGTATAACGTTATATACTATTACCATATATCGTATAACGTTATATATTATATCGATATAACGTATAACGTGATATACTATATCGATATAACGTATAGCGTTATATACGATAACGATATAACGTATAACGTTATATACTATATCGATATAACGCATAACGTTATATACGATTATGAAATAACGTATAACGTTATGCAGTATTACGATATAAGGTATAGCGTTATATACTATATCGATATAACGTATAACGATATATCCTATATCGATATAACGTATAACGTTATATACTATATCGATATAACGTATAATGTTATATACTATAACGATATAACGTATAACGTTATGTAGTATTACGACATAACGTATAACGTTATATACGATAACGATATAACGTATAACGCTATATACGATAACGATACAACGTATAACGTTATATACTATATCGATATAACGTATAACGTTATATACTATATCGATATAACGTATAACGTTATATACTATAACGATATAACATATAACGTTATGTAGTATTACGATATAACGTATAGCGTTACATACCATATTGATATAACGTATAACGTTATATTCTATTACGATACAACGTATGACGTTATGCAGTATTACGATATAACGTATAACGTTATATACGATAACGATAGAACGTATAACGTTATGTAGTATTACGATATAACGTATAGCGTTATATACTATACCGTTATAACGTATAACGGTATGAACGATAACGATATAACGTGAAACGTTATGTAGTATTACGATATAAGGTATAGCGTTATATACTATATCGATATAACGTATAACGTTATATACTATATCGATATAATGTATAACGTTATATACTATACCGATATAACATATAACGTTATATACGATAACGATATAACGTATAACGTTATGTGGTATTACGATATAACGTATAACGTTATGTAGTATTACGATATAACGTATAACGTTATATACTATTACTATATATCGTATAACGTTATATACTATATCGATATAACGTATAACGTTATATACTATATCGATATAACGTATAGCGTTATATACTATATCGATATAACGTATAACGTTATATACTATAACGATATAACGTATAGCGTTATATACTATATCGATATAACGTATAACGTTATATACTATTACTATATACCGTATAACGTTCTATACTATATCGATATAACGTATAACGTTATATACTATATCGATATAACGTAGAACGTTATATACTATATCGATATAATGTGTATCGTTATATACTATAACGATATAACGTATAACGTTATATACTATATCGATATAACGTATAGCGTTATATACTATATCGATACAACGTATAGCGTTATATACTATATCGATATAACGTATAACGTTATATACGATAACGATATAACGTATAACGTTATATACTATATCGATATAACGTATAACGTTATATACGATAACGATATAACGTATAACGTTATGTGGTATTACGATATAACGTATAACGTTATATACTAAATCGATATAACGTATAACGTTATATACTATTACGATACAACGTATAACGTTATATACTATTACCATATATCGTATAACGTTATATACTATATCGATATAACGTATAACGTTATATACTATATCGATATAACGTATAACGTTATATACTATATCGATATAACGTATAACGTTATATACTATAACGATATAACATATAACGTTATGTAGTATTACGATATAACGTATAGCGTTACATACCATATTGATATAACGTATAACGTTATATTCTATTACGATACAACGTATGACGTTATGTAGTATTACGATATAACGTATAACGTTATATACGATAACGATAGAACGTATAACGTTATGTAGTATTACGATATAACGTATAGCGTTATATACTATACCGTTATAACGTATAACGGTATGAACGATAACGATATAACGTGAAACGTTATGTAGTATTACGACATAACGTATAACGTTATATGCGATAACGATATAACGTATAACCTTATGTACGATAACGATATAACGTATAACGTTATATACTATAACGATATAACGTATAACGTTATGTAGTATTACGATATAACGTATAACGTTATATACTATAACGATATAACGTATAACGTTATGTAGTATTGCGACATAACGTATAACGTTATATGCGATAACGAAATAACGTATAGCGTTATATACGATAACGATACAACGTATAACGTTATATACTATAACGATATAACGTATAACGTTATATACTATAACGATATAACGTATAACGTTATGTAGTATTACGACATAACGTATAACGTTATATGCGATAACGATATAACGTATAACGTTATGTACGATAACGATACAACGTATAACGTTATATACTATAGCGATATAACGTATAACGTTATGTACTATTACGACATAACGTATAACGTTATATACGATAACGATATAACGTATAACGTTATATACGATAACGATATAACGTATAACGTTATATACTATAACGATATAACGTATAACGCTATGTAGTATTACGACATAACGTATAACGTTATATACGATAACGATATAACGTATAACGTTATATACTATATCGATATAACGTATAACGTTATATACGATAACGATACAACGTATAACGTTATATACTATAACGATATAACGTATAACGTTATATACTATAACGATATAACGTATAACGTTATGTAGTATTACGACAGAATGTATAACGTTATATACGACAACGATATAACGTATAACGTTATGTGGTATTACGATATAACGCATAACGTTATATACGATAACGATATAACGTATAACGTTATATACTATAACGATACAACGTATAACGTTATATACTATAACGATATAACGTATAACGTTATATACTACAATGATATAACGTATAACGTTATGTAGTATTACAGCATAACGTATAACGTTATATACGATAACGATATAACGTATAACGTTATGTACGGTAACGATATAACGTATAACGTTATATACTATAACGATATAACGTATAACGTTATGTAGTATTACGACATAACGTATAACGTTATATACGATAACGATATAACGTATAACGTAATATACTATATCGATATAACGTATAATGTTATATACGATAACGATATAACGTATAACGATATGTGGTATTACGATATAACGCATAACGTTATATACGATAACGATATAACGTATAACGTTATATACTATAACGATATAACGTATAATGTTATGTAGTATTACGATATAACGTATAACGTTATATACGATAACGATATAACGTATAACGTTATGTAGTATTACGACATAACGTATAACGTTATATACGATAACGAAATAACGTATAGCGTTATATACGATAACGATACAACGTATAACGTTATATACTATAACGATATAACGTATAACGTTATATACTATAACGATATAACGTATAACGTTATGTAGTATTACGATATAACGTATAACGTTATATACTATAACGATATAACGTATAACGTTATGTAGTATTACGACATAACGTATAACGTTATATACGATAACGAAATAAAGTATAGCGTTATATACGATAACGATACAACGTATAACGTTATATACTATAACGATATAACGTATAACGTTATATACTATAACGATATAACTTATAACGTTATGTAGTATTACGACATAACGTATAACGTTATATGCGATAACGATATAACGTATAACGTTATGTACGATAACGATATAACGTATAACGTTATATACTATAACGATATAACGTATAACGTTATGTAGTATTACGATATAACGTATAACGTTATATACTATTACTATATATCGTATAACGTTATATACTATATCGATATAACGTATAACGTTATATACTATATCGATATAACGTATAGCGTTATATACTATATCGATATAACGTATAACGTTATATACTATAACGATATAACGTATAGCGTTATATACTATATCGATATAACGTATAACGTTATATACTATAACGATATAACGTAGAACGTTATATACTATATCGATATAACGTATAACGTTATATACTATAACGATATAACGTAGAACGTTATATACTATATCGATATAACGTATAACGTTATATACTATTACGATACAACGTATAACGTTATATACTATAACGATATAACGTATAACGTTATATACTATATCGATATAATGTAGAACGTTATATACTATATCGACATAACGTATAACGTTATATACTATAACGATATAACGTATAACGTTATATACTATAACGATATAACGTATAACGTTATATACTATATCGATATAACGTAGAACGTTATATACTATATCGATATAACGTATAACGTTATATACTATAACGATATAACGTAGAACGTTATATACTATATCGATATAACGTATAACGTTATATACTATTACGATACAACGTATAACGTTATATACTATTACTATATATCGTATAACGTTATATATTATATCGATATAACGTATAACGTTATATACTATATCGATATAACGTATAGCGTTATATACGATAACGATACAACGTATAGCGTTATGTAGTATTACGACATAACGTATAACGTTATATACGATAACGATATAACGTATAACGTTATATACTATATCGATATAACGTATAACGTTATATACTATATCGATATAACGTATAACGTTATATACGATAACGATATAACGTAGAACGTTATATACTATAACGATATAACGTATAACGTTATGTAGTATTACGACATAACGTATAACGTTATATACGATAACGATATAACGTATAACGTTATATACTATATCGATATAACGTATAACGTTATATACGATAACGATATAACGTATAACGTTATATACTATATCGATATAACGTATAGCGTTATGTAGTATTACGACATAACGTATAACGTTATATACGATAACGATATAACGTAAAACGTTATATACTATATCGATATAACGTATAACGTTATATACTATATCGATATAACGTATAACGTTATATACGATAACGATATAACGTATAACGTTATAGACGATAACGATATAACGTATAACGTTATATACGATAACGATATAACGTATAACGTTATATACTATATCGATATAACGTATAGCGTTATGTAGTATTACGACATAACGTATAACGTTATATACGATAACGATATAACGTATAACGTTATATACTATATCGATATAACGTATAACGTTATATACGATAACAATATATCGTATAACGTTATATACGATAACGATATAACGTATAACGTTATAAACGATAACGATATAACGTATAACGTTATATACTATAACGATACAACGTATAACGTTATATACTATAGCGATATAACGTATAACGTTATGTACTATTACGACATAACGTATAACGTTAAATACGATAACGATATAACGTATAACGTTATATACTATAACGATATAACGTATAACGTTATGTAGTATTACGACATAACGTATAACGTTATATACGATAACGATATAACGTATAACGTTATATACTATATCGATATAACGTATAACGTTATGTAGTATTACGACATAACGTATAACGTTATATACGATAACGAAATAACGTATAGCGTTATATACGATAACGATACAACGTATAACGTTATATACTATAACGATATAACGTATAACGTTATATACTATAACGATATAACGTATAACGTTATGTAGTATTACGATATAACGTATAACGTTATATACTATAACGATATAACGTATAACGTTATGTAGTATTACGACATAACGTATAACGTTATATACGATAACGAAATAAAGTATAGCGTTATATACGATAACGATACAACGTATAACGTTATATACTATAACGATATAACGTATAACGTTATATACTATAACGATATAACTTATAACGTTATGTAGTATTACGACATAACGTATAACGTTATATGCGATAACGATATAACGTATAACGTTATGTACGATAACGATATAACGTATAACGTTATATACTATAACGATATAACGTATAACGTTATGTAGTATTACGATATAACGTATAACGTTATATACTATTACTATATATCGTATAACGTTATATACTATATCGATATAACGTATAACGTTATATACTATATCGATATAACGTATAGCGTTATATACTATATCGATATAACGTATAACGTTATATACTATAACGATATAACGTATAGCGTTATATACTATATCGATATAACGTATAACGTTATATACTATAACGATATAACGTAGAACGTTATATACTATATCGATATAACGTATAACGTTATATACTATAACGATATAACGTAGAACGTTATATACTATATCGATATAACGTATAACGTTATATACTATTACGATACAACGTATAACGTTATATACTATAACGATATAACGTATAACGTTATATACTATATCGATATAATGTAGAACGTTATATACTATATCGACATAACGTATAACGTTATATACTATAACGATATAACGTATAACGTTATATACTATAACGATATAACGTATAACGTTATATACTATATCGATATAACGTAGAACGTTATATACTATATCGATATAACGTATAACGTTATATACTATAACGATATAACGTAGAACGTTATATACTATATCGATATAACGTATAACGTTATATACTATTACGATACAACGTATAACGTTATATACTATTACTATATATCGTATAACGTTATATATTATATCGATATAACGTATAACGTTATATACTATATCGATATAACGTATAGCGTTATATACGATAACGATACAACGTATAGCGTTATGTAGTATTACGACATAACGTATAACGTTATATACGATAACGATATAACGTATAACGTTATATACTATATCGATATAACGTATAACGTTATATACTATATCGATATAACGTATAACGTTATATACGATAACGATATAACGTAGAACGTTATATACTATAACGATATAACGTATAACGTTATGTAGTATTACGACATAACGTATAACGTTATATACGATAACGATATAACGTATAACGTTATATACTATATCGATATAACGTATAACGTTATATACGATAACGATATAACGTATAACGTTATATACTATATCGATATAACGTATAACGTTATATACGATAACGATATAACGTATAACGTTATATACTATATCGATATAACGTATAGCGTTATGTAGTATTACGACATAACGTATAACGTTATATACGATAACGATATAACGTAAAACGTTATATACTATATCGATATAACGTATAACGTTATATACTATATCGATATAACGTATAACGTTATATACGATAACGATATAACGTATAACGTTATAGACGATAACGATATAACGTATAACGTTATATACGATAACGATATAGCGTATAACGTTATATACTATATCGATATAACGTATAGCGTTATGTAGTATTACGACATAACGTATAACGTTATATACGATAACGATATAACGTATAACGTTATATACTATATCGATATAACGTATAACGTTATATACGATAACGATATATCGTATAACGTTATATACGATAACGATATAACGTATAACGTTATAAACGATAACGATATAACGTATAACGTTATATACTATAACGATACAACGTATAACGTTATATACTATAGCGATATAACGTATAACGTTATGTACTATTACGACATAACGTATAACGTTAAATACGATAACGATATAACGTATAACGTTATATACTATAACGATATAACGTATAACGTTATGTAGTATTACGACATAACGTATAACGTTATATACGATAACGATATAACGTATAACGTTATATACTATATCGATATAACGTATAACGTTATGTAGTATTACGACATAACGTATAACGTTATATACGATAACGAAATAACTTATAGCGTTATATACGATAACGATACAACGTATAACGTTATATACTATAACGATATAACGTATAACGTTATATACTATAACGATATAACGTATAACGTTATGTAGTATTACGATATAACGTATAACGTTATATACTATAACGATATAACGTATAACGTTATGTAGTATTACGACATAACGTATAACGTTATATACGATAACGAAATAAAGTATAGCGTTATATACGATAACGATACAACGTATAACGTTATATACTATAACGATATAACGTATAACGTTATATACTATAACGATATAACTTATAACGTTATGTAGTATTACGACATAACGTATAACGTTATATGCGATAACGATATAACGTATAACGTTATGTACGATAACGATATAACGTATAACGTTATATACTATAACGATATAACGTATAACGTTATGTAGTATTACGATATAACGTATAACGTTATATACTATTACTATATATCGTATAACGTTATATACTATATCGATATAACGTATAACGTTATATACTATATCGATATAACGTATAGCGTTATATACTATATCGATATAACGTATAACGTTATATACTATAACGATATAACGTATAGCGTTATATACTATATCGATATAACGTATAACGTTATATACTATAACGATATAACGTAGAACGTTATATACTATATCGATATAACGTATAACGTTATATACTATAACGATATAACGTAGAACGTTATATACTATATCGATATAACGTATAACGTTATATACTATTACGATACAACGTATAACGTTATATACTATAACGATATAACGTATAACGTTATATACTATATCGATATAATGTAGAACGTTATATACTATATCGACATAACGTATAACGTTATATACTATAACGATATAACGTATAACGTTATATACTATAACGATATAACGTATAACGTTATATACTATATCGATATAACGTAGAACGTTATATACTATATCGATATAACGTATAACGTTATATACTATAACGATATAACGTAGAACGTTATATACTATATCGATATAACGTATAACGTTATATACTATTACGATACAACGTATAACGTTATATACTATTACTATATATCGTATAACGTTATATATTATATCGATATAACGTATAACGTTATATACTATATCGATATAACGTATAGCGTTATATACGATAACGATACAACGTATAGCGTTATGTAGTATTACGACATAACGTATAACGTTATATACGATAACGATATAACGTATAACGTTATATACTATATCGATATAACGTATAACGTTATATACTATATCGATATAACGTATAACGTTATATACGATAACGATATAACGTAGAACGTTATATACTATAACGATATAACGTATAACGTTATGTAGTATTACGACATAACGTATAACGTTATATACGATAACGATATAACGTATAACGTTATATACTATATCGATATAACGTATAACGTTATATACGATAACGATATAACGTATAACGTTATATACTATATCGATATAACGTATAGCGTTATGTAGTATTACGACATAACGTATAACGTTATATACGATAACGATATAACGTAAAACGTTATATACTATATCGATATAACGTATAACGTTATATACTATATCGATATAACGTATAACGTTATATACGATAACGATATAACGTATAACGTTATAGACGATAACGATATAACGTATAACGTTATATACGATAACGATATAACGTAAAACGTTATATACTATATCGATATAACGTATAACGTTATATACTATATCGATATAACGTATAACGTTATATACGATAACGATATAACGTATAACGTTATAGACGATAACGATATAACGTATAACGTTATATACGATAACGATATAACGTATAACGTTATATACTATATCGATATATCGTATAACGTTATATACGATAACGATATAACGTATAACGTTATAAACGATAACGATATAACGTATAACGTTATATACGACAACGATATGAAGTATAACGTTATGTGGTATTACGATATAACGCATAACGTTATGTACGATAACGATATAACGTATAACGTTATATACTATAACGATATAACGTATAATGTTATGTAGTATTACGATATAACGTATAACGTTATATACGATAACGATATAACGTATAACGTTATATACGATAACGATATAACGTATAACGTTATATACTATAACGATATAACGTATAACGTTATGTAGTATTACGACATAACGTATAACGTTATATACGATAACGATATAACGTATAACGTTATATACTATATCGATATAACGTATAACGTTATATACGATAACGATACAACGTATAACGTTATATACTATAACGATATAACGTATAACGTTATGTAGTATTACGACATAATGTATAACGTTATATACGATAACGATATAACGTATAACGTAATGTGGTATTACGATATAACGCATAACGTTATATACGATAACGATATAACGTATAGCGTTATATACTATAACGATACAACGTATAACGTTATATACTATAACGATATAACGTATAACGTTATATACTACAATGATATAACGTATAACGTTATGTAGTATTACAGCATAACGTATAACGTTATATACGATAACGATATAACGTATAACGTTATGTACGGTAACGATATAACGTATAACGTTATATACTATAACGATATAACGTATAACGTTATGTAGTATTACGACATAACGTATAACGTTATATACGATAACGATATAACGTATAACGTAATATACTATATCGATATAACGTATAATGTTATATACGATAACGATATAACGTATAACGTTATGTGGTTTTACGATATAACGCATAACGTTATATACGATAACGATATAACGTATAACGTTATATACTATAACGATATAACGTATAATGTTATGTAGTATTACGATATAACGTATAACGTTATATACGATAACGATATAACGTATAACGTTATGTAGTATTACGACATAACGTATAACGTTATATACGATAACGAAATAACGTATAGCGTTATATACGATAACGATACAACGTATAACGTTATATACTATAACGATATAACGTATAACGTTATATACTATAACGATATAACGTATAACGTTATGTAGTATTACGATATAACGTATAACGTTATATACTATAACGATATAACGTATAACGTTATGTAGTATTACGACATAACGTATAACGTTATATGCGATAACGAAATAACGTATAGCGTTATATACGATAACGATACAACGTATAACGTTATATACTATAACGATATAACGTATAACGTTATATACTATAACGATATAACGTATAACGTTATGTAGTATTACGACATAACGTATAACGTTATATGCGATAACGATATAACGTATAACGTTATGTACGATAACGATATAACGTATAACGTTATATACTATAACGATATAACGTATAACGTTATGTAGTATTACGATATAACGTATAACGTTATATACTATTACTATATATCGTATAACGTTATATACTATATCGATATAACGTATAACGTTATATACTATATCGATATAACGTATAGCGTTATATACTATATCGATATAACGTATAACGTTATATACTATAACGATATAACGTATAGCGTTATATACTATATCGATATAACGTATAACGTTATATACTATTACTATATACCGTATAACGTTCTATACTATATCGATATAACGTATAACGTTATATACTATATCGATATAACGTAGAACGTTATATACTATATCGATATAATGTGTATCGTTATATACTATAACGATATAACGTATAACGTTATATACTATACCGATATAACGTATAGCGTTATATACTATATCGATATAACGTATAGCGTTATATACTATATCGATATAATGTATAACGTTATATACTATTACCATATATCGTATAACGTTATATATTATATCGATATAACGTATAACGTGATATACTATATCGATATGACGTATAGCGTTATATACTATATCGATATAACGTATAAAGTTATATACTATATCGATATACAGTAGAACGTTATATACTATATCGATATAACGTATAACGTTATATACTATAACGATATAACGTAGAACGTTATATACTATATCGATATAACGTATAACGTTATATACTATTACGATACAACGTATAACGTTATATACTATATCGATATAAAGTAGAACGTTATATACTATATCGATATAACGTATAACGTTATATACTATAACGATATAACGTAGAACGTTATATACTATATCGATATAACGTATAACGTTATATACTATTACGATACAACGTATAACGTTATATACTATTACCATATATCGTATAACGTTATATATTATATCGATATAACGTATAACGTGATATACTATATCGATATAACGTATAGCGTTATATACGATAACGATATAACGTAGAACGTTATATACTATATCGATATAAGGTATAACGTCATATACTATAACGATATAACGTATAACGTTATGTAGTATTACGACATAACGTATAACATTATATACGATAACGATATAACGTATAACGTTATATACTATATCGATATAACGTATAACGTTATGTAGTATTACGACATAACGTATAACGTTATATACGATAACGATATAACGTATAACGTTATATACTATATCGATATAACGCATAACGTTATATACGATTATGAAATAACGTATAACGTTATGCAGTATTACGATATAAGGTATAGCGTTATATACTATATCGATATAACGTATAACGATATATCCTATATCGATATAACGTATAACGTTATATACTATATCGATATAACGTATAATGTTATATACTATAACGATATAACGTATAACGTTATGTAGTATTACGACATAACGTATAACGTTATATACGATAACGATATAACGTATAACGCTATATACGATAACGATACAACGTATAACGTTATATACTATATCGATATAACGTATAACGTTATATACTATATCGATATAACGTATAACGTTATATACTATAACGATATAACATATAACGTTATGTAGTATTACGATATAACGTATAGCGTTACATACCATATTGATATAACGTATAACGTTATATTCTATTACGATACAACGTATGACGTTATGTAGTATTACGATATAACGTATAACGTTATATACGATAACGATAGAACGTATAACGTTATGTAGTATTACGATATAACGTATAGCGTTATATACTATACCGTTATAACGTATAACGGTATGAACGATAACGATATAACGTGAAACGTTATGTAGTATTACGATATAAGGTATAGCGTTATATACTATATCGATATAACGTATAACGTTATATACTATATCGATATAATGTATAACGTTATATACTATACCGATATAACATATAACGTTATATACGATAACGATATAACGTATAACGTTATGTGGTATTACGATATAACGTATAACGTTATGTAGTATTACGATATAACGTATAACGTTATATACTATAACGATATAACGTATAACGTTATGTAGTATTACGACATAACGTATAACGTTATATGCGATAACGAAATAACGTATTCGCGGTATATACGATAACGATACAACGCATAACGTTATATACTATAACGATATAACGTATAACGTTATATACTATAACGATATAACGTATAACGTTATGTAGTATTACGACATAACGTATAACGTTATATGCGATAACGATATAACGTATAACGTTATGTACGATAACGATATAACGTATAACGTTATATACTATAACGATATAACGTATAACGTTATGTAGTATTACGATATAACGTATAACGTTATATACTATTACTATATATCGTATAACGTTATATACTATATCGATATAACGTATAACGTTATATACTATATCGATATAACGTATAGCGTTATATACTATATCGATATAACGTATAACGTTATATACTATAACGATATAACGTATAGCGTTATATACTATATCGATATAACGTATAACGTTATATACTATTACTATATACCGTATAACGTTCTATACTATATCGATATAACGTATAACGTTATATACTATATCGATATAACGTATAACGTTACATACTATATCGATATAACGTATAGCGTTATATACTATATCGATACAACGTATAGCGTTATATACTATATCGATATAACGTATAACGTTATATACTATAACGATATAACGTATAACGCTATGTAGTATTACGACATAACGTATAACGTTATGTAGTATTACGACATAACGTATAACGTTATATGCGATAACGATATAACGTATAACCTTATGTACGATAACGATATAACGTATAACGTTATATACTATAACGATATAACGTATAACGTTATGTAGTATTACGATATAACGTATAACGTTATATACTATAACGATATAACGTATAACGTTATGTAGTATTACGATATAACGTATAACGTTATATACTATAACGATATAACGTATAACGTTATGTAGTATTACGACATAACGTATAACGTTATATGCGATAACGATATAACGTATAGCGTTATATACGATAACGATACAAAGTATAACGTTATATACTATAACGATATAACGTATAACGTTATATACTATAACGATATAACGTATAACGTTATGTAGTATTACGACATAACGTATAACGTTATATGCGATAACGATATAACGTATAACGTTATGTACGATAACGATACAACGTATAACGTTATATACTATAGCGATATAACGTATAACGTTATGTACTATTACGACATAACGTATAACGTTATATACGATAACGATATAACGTATAACGTTATATACGATAACGATATAACGTATAACGTTATATACTATAACGATATAACGTATAACGCTATGTAGTATTACGACATAACGTATAACGTTATATACGATAACGATATAACGTATAACGTTATATACTATATCGATATAACGTATAACGTTATATACGATAACGATACAACGTATAACGTTATATACTATAACGATATAACGTATAACGTTATGTAGTATTACGACATAATGTATAACGTTATATACGATAACGATATAACGTATAACGTTATGTGGTATTACGATATAACGCATAACGTTATATACGATAACGATATAACGTATAACGTTATATACTATAACGATACAACGTATAACGTTATATACTATAACGATATAACGTATAACGTTATATACTACAATGATATAACGTATAACGTTATGTAGTATTACAGCATAACGTATAACGTTATATACGATAACGATATAACGTATAACGTTATGTACGGTAACGATATAACGTATAACGTTATATACTATAACGATATAACGTATAACGTTATGTAGTATTACGACATAACGTATAACGTTATATACGATAACGATATAACGTATAACGTAATATACTATATCGATATAACGTATAATGTTATATACGATAACGATATAACGTATAACGTTATGTGGTATTACGATATAACGCATAACGTTATATACGATAACGATATAACGTATAACGTTATATACTATAACGATATAACGTATAATGTTATGTAGTATTACGATATAACGTATAACGTTATATACGATAACGATATAACGTATAACGTTATGTAGTATTACGTCATAACGTATAACGTTATATACGATAACGAAATAACGTATAGCGTTATATACGATAACGATACAACGTATAACGTTATATACTATAACGATATAACGTATAACGTTATATACTATAACGATATAACGTATAACGTTATGTAGTATTACGATATAACGTATAACGTTATATACTATAACGATATAACGTATAACGTTATGTAGTATTACGACATAACGTATAACGTTATATACGATAACGAAATAAAGTATAGCGTTATATACGATAACGATACAACGTATAACGTTATATACTATAACGATATAACGTATAACGTTATATACTATAACGATATAACTTATAACGTTATGTAGTATTACGACATAACGTATAACGTTATATGCGATAACGATATAACGTATAACGTTATGTACTATATCGATATAACGTATAATGTTATATACGATAACGATATAACGTATAACGTTATGTGGTATTACGATATAACGCATAACGTTATATACGATAACGATATAACGTATAACGTTATATACTATAACGATATAACGTATAATGTTATGTAGTATTACGATATAACGTATAACGTTATATACGATAACGATATAACGTATAACGTTATGTAGTATTACGACATAACGTATAACGTTATATACGATAACGAAATAACGTATAGCGTTATATACGATAACGATACAACGTATAACGTTATATACTATAACGATATAACGTATAACGTTATATACTATAACGATATAACGTATAACGTTATGTAGTATTACGATATAACGTATAACGTTATATACTATAACGATATAACGTATAACGTTATGTAGTATTACGACATAACGTATAACGTTATATACGATAACGAAATAAAGTATAGCGTTATATACGATAACGATACAACGTATAACGTTATATACTATAACGATATAACGTATAACGTTATATACTATAACGATATAACTTATAACGCTATGTAGTATTACGACATAACGTATAACGTTATATGCGATAACGATATAACGTATAACGTTATGTACGATAACGATATAACGTATAACGTTATATACTATAACGATATAACGTATAACGTTATGTAGTATTACGATATAACGTATAACGTTATATACTATTACTATATATCGTATAACGTTATATACTATATCGATATAACGTATAACGTTATATACTATATCGATATAACGTATAGCGTTATATACTATATCGATATAACGTATAACGTTATATACTATAACGATATAACGTATAGCGTTATATACTATATCGATATAACGTATAACGTTATATACTATAACGATATAACGTAGAACGTTATATACTATATCGATATAACGTATAACGTTATATACTATAACGATATAACGTAGAACGTTATATACTATATCGATATAACGTATAACGTTATATACTATTACGATACAACGTATAACGTTATATACTATAACGATATAACGTATAACGTTATATACTATATCGATATAACGTAGAACGTTATATACTATATCGACATAACGTATAACGTTATATACTATAACGATATAACGTATAACGTTATATACTATAACGATATAACGTATAACGTTATATACTATATCGATATAACGTAGAACGTTATATACTATATCGATATAACGTATAACGTTATATACTATAACGATATAACGTAGAACGTTATATACTATATCGATATAACGTATAACGTTATATACTATTACGATACAACGTATAACGTTATATACTATTACTATATATCGTATAACGTTATATATTATATCGATATAACGTATAACGTTATATACTATATCGATATAACGTATAGCGTTATATACGATAACGATACAACGTATAGCGTTATGTAGTATTACGACATAACGTATAACGTTATATACGATAACGATATAACGTATAACGTTATATACTATACCGATATAACGTATAACGTTATATACTATATCGATATAACGTATAACGTTATATACGATAACGATATAACGTAGAACGTTATATACTATAACGATATAACGTATAACGTTATGTAGTATTACGACATAACGTATAACGTTATATACGATAACGATATAACGTATAACGTTATATACTATATCGATATAACGTATAACGTTATATACGACAACGATATAACGTATAACGTTATATACTATATCGATATAACGTATAGCGTTATGTAGTATTACGACATAACGTATAACGTTATATACGATAACGATATAACGTAAAACGTTATATACTATATCGATATAACGTATAACGTTATATACTATATCGATATAACGTATAACGTTATATACGATAACGATATAACGTATAACGTTATAGACGATAACGATATAACGTATAACGTTATATACGATAACGATATAACGTATAACGTTATATACTATATCGATATAACGTATAGCGTTATGTAGTATTACGACATAACGTATAACGTTATATACGATAACGATATAACGTATAACGTTATATACTATATCGATATAACGTATAACGTTATATACGATAACGATATATCGTATAACGTTATATACGATAACGATATAACGTATAACGTTATAAACGATAACGATATAACGTATAACGTTATATACTATAACGATACAACGTATAACGTTATATACTATAGCGATATAACGTATAACGTTATGTACTATTACGACATAACGTATAACGTTAAATACGATAACGATATAACGTATAACGTTATATACTATAACGATATAACGTATAACGTTATGTAGTATTACGACATAACGTATAACGTTATATACGATAACGATATAACGTATAACGTTATATACTATATCGATATAACGTATAACGTTATATACGATAACGATACAACGTATAACGTTATGTAGTATTACGACATAACGTATAACGTTATATACGATAACGATATAACGTATAACGTTATATACTATAACGATATAACGTATAATGTTATGTAGTATTACGATATAACGTATAACGTTATATACGACAACGATATGAAGTATAACGTTATGTGGTATTACGATATAACGCATAACGTTATGTACGATAACGATATAACGTATAACGTTATATACTATAACGATATAACGTATAATGTTATGTAGTATTACGATATAACGTATAACGTTATATACGATAACGATATAACGTATAACGTTATATACGATAACGATATAACGTATAACGTTATATACTATAACGATATAACGTATAACGTTATGTAGTATTACGACATAACGTATAACGTTATATACGATAACGATATAACGTATAACGTTATATACTATATCGATATAACGTATAACGTTATATACGATAACGATACAACGTATAACGTTATATACTATAACGATATAACGTATAACGTTATATACTATAACGATATAACGTATAACGTTATGTAGTATTACGACATAATGTATAACGTTATATACGATAACGATATAACGTATAACGTTATGTGGTATTACGATATAACGCATAACGTTATATACGATAACGATATAACGTATAACGTTATATACTATAACGATACAACGTATAACGTTATATACTATAACGATATAACGTATAACGTTATATACTACAATGATATAACGTATAACGTTATGTAGTATTACAGCATAACGTATAACGTTATATACGATAACGATATAACGTATAACGTTATGTACGGTAACGATATAACGTATAACGTTATATACTATAACGATATAACGTATAACGTTATGTAGTATTACGACATAACGTATAACGTTATATACGATAACGATATAACGTATAACGTAATATACTATATCGATATAACGTATAATGTTATATACGATAACGATATAACGTATAACGTTATGTGGTTTTACGATATAACGCATAACGTTATATACGATAACGATATAACGTATAACGTTATATACTATAACGATATAACGTATAATGTTATGTAGTATTACGATATAACGTATAACGTTATATACGATAACGATATAACGTATAACGTTATGTAGTATTACGACATAACGTATAACGTTATATACGATAACGAAATAACGTATAGCGTTATATACGATAACGATACAACGTATAACGTTATATACTATAACGATATAACGTATAACGTTATATACTATAACGATATAACGTATAACGTTATATACTACAATGATATAACGTATAACGTTATGTAGTATTACAGCATAACGTATAACGTTATATACGATAACGATATAACGTATAACGTTATGTACGGTAACGATATAACGTATAACGTTATATACTATAACGATATAACGTATAACGTTATGTAGTATTACGACATAACGTATAACGTTATATACGATAACGATATAACGTATAACGTAATATACTATATCGATATAACGTATAATGTTATATACGATAACGATATAACGTATAACGTTATGTGGTTTTACGATATAACGCATAACCTTATATACGATAACGATATAACGTATAACGTTATATACTATAACGATATAACGTATAATGTTATGTAGTATTACGATATAACGTATAACGTTATATACGATAACGATATAACGTATAACGTTATGTAGTATTACGACATAACGTATAACGTTATATACGATAACGAAATAAAGTATAGCGTTATATACGATAACGATACAACGTATAACGTTATATACTATAACGATATAACGTATAACGTTATATACTATAACGATATAACGTATAACGTTATGTAGTATTACGACATAACGTATAACGTTATATGCGATAACGATATATCGTATAACGTTATATACGATAACGATATAACGTATAACGTTATAAACGATAACGATATAACGTATAACGTTATATACTATAACGATACAACGTATAACGTTATATACTATAGCGATATAACGTATAACGTTATGTACTATTACGACATAACGTATAACGTCAAATACGATAACGATATAACGTATAACGTTATATACTATAACGATATAACGTATAACGTTATGTAGTATTACGACATAACGTATAACGTTATATACGATAACGATATAACGTATAACGTTATATACTATATCGATATAACGTATAACGTTATATACGATAACGATACAACGTATAACGTTATGTAGTATTACGACATAACGTATAACGTTATATACGATAACGATATAACGTATAACGTTATATACTATAACGATATAACGTATAATGTTATGTAGTATTACGATATAACGTATAACGTTATATACGACAACGATATGAAGTATAACGTTATGTGGTATTACGATATAACGCATAACGTTATGTACGATAACGATATAACGTATAACGTTATATACTATAACGATATAACGTATAATGTTATGTAGTATTACGATATAACGTATAACGTTATATACGATAACGATATAACGTATAACGTTATATACTATAACGATATAACGTATAACGTTATGTAGTATTACGATATAACGTATAACGTTATATACTATAACGATATAACGTATAACGTTATGTAGTATTACGACATAACGTATAACGTTATATACGATAACGAAATAAAGTATAGCGTTATATACGATAACGATACAACGTATAACGTTATATACTATAACGATATAACGTATAACGTTATATACTATAACGATATAACTTATAACGTTATGTAGTATTACGACATAACGTATAACGTTATATGCGATAACGATATAACGTATAACGTTATGTACGATAACGATATAACGTATAACGTTATATACTATAACGATATAACGTATAACGTTATGTAGTATTACGATATAACGTATAACGTTATATACTATTACTATATATCGTATAACGTTATATACTATATCGATATAACGTATAACGTTATATACTATATCGATATAACGTATAGCGTTATATACTATATCGATATAACGTATAACGTTATATACTATAACGATATAACGTATAGCGTTATATACTATATCGATATAACGTATAACGTTATATACTATAACGATATAACGTAGAACGTTATATACTATATCGATATAACGTATAACGTTATATACTATAACGATATAACGTAGAACGTTATATACTATATCGATATAACGTATAACGTTATATACTATTACGATACAACGTATAACGTTATATACTATAACGATATAACGTATAACGTTATATACTATATCGATATAACGTAGAACGTTATATACTATATCGACATAACGTATAACGTTATATACTATAACGATATAACGTATAACGTTATATACTATAACGATATAACGTATAACGTTATATACTATATCGATATAACGTAGAACGTTATATACTATATCGATATAACGTATAACGTTATATACTATAACGATATAACGTAGAACGTTATATACTATATCGATATAACGTATAACGTTATATACTATTACGATACAACGTATAACGTTATATACTATTACTATATATCGTATAACGTTATATATTATATCGATATAACGTATAACGTTATATACTATATCGATATAACGTATAGCGTTATATACGATAACGATACAACGTATAGCGTTATGTAGTATTACGACATAACGTATAACGTTATATACGATAACGATATAACGTATAACGTTATATAATATATCGATATAACGTATAACGTTATATACTATATCGATATAACGTATAACGTTATATACGATAACGATATAACGTAGAACGTTATATACTATAACGATATAACGTATAACGTTATGTAGTATTACGACATAACGTATAACGTTATATACGATAACGATATAACGTATAACGTTATATACTATATCGATATAACGTATAACGTTATATACAATAACGATATAACGTATAACGTTATATACTATATCGATATAACGTATAGCGTTATGTAGTATTACGACATAACGTATAACGTTATATACGATAACGATATAACGTATAACGTTATATACTATATCGATATAACGTATAACGTTATATACGATAACGATATATCGTATAACGTTATATACGATAACGATATAACGTATAACGTTATAAACGATAACGATATAACGTATAACGTTATATACTATAACGATACAACGTATAACGTTATATACTATAGCGATATAACGTATAACGTTATGTACTATTACGACATAACGTATAACGTTAAATACGATAACGATATAACGTATAACGTTATATACTATAACGATATAACGTATAACGTTATGTAGTATTACGACATAACGTATAACGTTATATACGATAACGATATAACGTATAACGTTATATACTATATCGATATAACGTATAACGTTATATACGATAACGATACAACGTATAACGTTATGTAGTATTACGACATAACGTATAACGTTATATACTATAACGATATAACGTATAACGTTATATACTATAACGATATAACGTATAATGTTATGTAGTATTACGATATAACGTATAACGTTATATACGACAACGATATGAAGTATAACGTTATGTGGTATTACAATATAACGCATAACGTTATGTACGATAACGATATAACGTATAACGTTATATACTATAACGATATAACGTATAATGTTATGTAGTATTACGATATAACGTATAACGTTATATACGATAACGATATAACGTATAACGTTATATACGATAACGATATAACGTATAACGTTATATACTATAACGATATAACGTATAACGTTATGTAGTATTACGACATAACGTATAACGTTATATACGATAACGATATAACGTATAACGTTATATACTATATCGATATAACGTATAACGTTATATACGATAACGATACAACGTATAACGTTATATACTATAACGATATAACGTATAACGTTATATACTATAACGATATAACGTATAACGTTATGTAGTATTACGACATAATGTATAACGTTATATACGATAACGATATAACGTATAACGTTATGTGGTATTACGATATAACGCATAACGTTATATACGATAACGATATAACGTATAACGTTATATACTATAACGATACAACGTATAACGTTATATACTATAACGATATAACGTATAACGTTATATACTACAATGATATAACGTATAACGTTATGTAGTATTACAGCATAACGTATAACGTTATATACGATAACGATATAACGTATAACGTTATGTACGGTAACGATATAACGTATAACGTTATATACTATAACGATATAACGTATAACGTTATGTAGTATTACGACATGACGTATAACGTTATATACGATAACGATATAACGTATAACGTAATATACTATATCGATATAACGTATAATGTTATATACGATAACGATATAACGTATAACGTTATGTGGTTTTACGATATAACGCATAACGTTATATACGATAACGATATAACGTATAACGTTATATACTATAACGATATAACGTATAATGTTATGTAGTATTACGATATAACGTATAACGTTATATACGATAACGATATAACGTATAACGTTATGTAGTATTACGACATAACGTATAACGTTATATACGATAACGAAATAACGTATAGCGTTATATACGATAACGATACAACGTATAACGTTATATACTATAACGATATAACGTATAACGTTATATACTATAACGATATAACGTATAACGTTATGTAGTATTACGACATAACGTATAACGTTATATGCGATAACGATATAACGTATAACGTTATGTACGATAACGATATAACGTATAACGTTATATACTATAACGATATAACGTATAACGTTATGTAGTATTACGATATAACGTATAACGTTATATACTATTACTATATATCGTATAACGTTATATACTATCGATATAACGTATAACGTTATATACTATATCGATATAACGTATAGCGTTATATACTATATCGATATAACGTATAACGTATATACTATAACGATATAACGTATAGCGTTATATACTATATCGATATAACGTATAACGTTATATACTATTACTATATACCGTATAACGTTCTATACTATATCGATATAACGTATAACGTTATATACTATATCGATATAACGTAGAACGTTATATACTATATCGATATAATGTGTATCGTTATATACTATAACGATATAACGTATAACGTTATATACTATACCGATATAACGTATAGCGTTATATACTATATCGATATAACGTATAGCGTTATATACTATATCGATATAACGTATAACGTTATATACTATTACCATATATCGTATAACGTTATATATTATATCGATATAACGTATAACGTGATATACTATATCGGTATGACGTATAGCGTTAATATACTATATCGATATAACGTATAAGTTATATACTATATCGATATACAGTAGAACGTTATATACTATATCGATATAACGTATAACGTTATATACTATAACGATATAACGTAGAACGTTATATACTATATCGATATAACGTATAACGTTATATACTATTACGATACAACGTATAACGTTATATACTATATCGATATAAAGTAGAACGTTATATACTATATCGATATAACGTATAACGTTATATACTATAACGATATAACGTAGAACGTTATATACTATATCGATATAACGTATAACGTTATATACTATTACGATACAACGTATAACGTTATATACTATTACCATATATCGTATAACGTTATATATTATATCGATATAACGTATAACGTGATATACTATATCGATATAACGTAGAACGTTATATACTATATCGATATAACGTATAACGTCATATACTATAACGATATAACGTATAACGTTATGTAGTATTACGACATAACGTATAACATTATATACGATAACGATATAACGTATAACGTTATATACTATATCGATATAACGTATAACGTTATGTAGTATTACGACATAACGTATAACGTTATATACGATAACGATATAACGTATAACGTTATATACTATATCGATATAACGCATAACGTATATACGATTATGAAATAACGTATAACGTTATGCAGTATTACGATATAAGGTATAGCGTTATATACTATATCGATATAACGTATAACGTTATATCCTATATCGATATAACGTATAACGTTATATACTATATCGATATAACGTATAATGTTATATACTATAACGATATAACGTATAACGTTATGTAGTATTACGACATAACGTATAACGTTATATACGATAACGATATAACGTATAACGCTATATACGATAACGATACTACGTATAACGTTATATACAATATCGATATAACGTATAACGTTATATACTATATCGATATAACGTATAACGTTATATACTATAACGATATAACATATAACGTTATGTAGTATTACGATATAACGTATAGCGTTACATACCATATTGATATAACGTATAACGTTATATTCTATTACGATACAACGTATGACGTTATGTAGTATTACGATATAACGTATAACGTTATATACGATAACGATAGAACGTATAACGTTATGTAGTATTACGATATAACGTATAACGTTATGTGGTATTACGATATAACGTATAACGTTATGTAGTATTACGACATAACGTATAACGTTATATGCGATAACGATATAACGTATAACCTTATGTACGATAACGATATAACGTATAACGTTATATACTATAACGATATAACGTATAACGTTATGTAGTATTACGATATAACGTATAACGTTATATACTATAACGATATAACGTATAACGTTATGTAGTATTACGACATAACGTATAACGTTATATGCGATAACGAAATAACGTATAGCGTTATATACGATAACGATACAACGTATAACGTTATATACTATAACGATATAACGTATAACGTTATATACTATAACGATATAACGTATAACGTTATGTAGTATTACGACATAACGTATAACGTTATATGCGATAACGATATAACGTATAACGTTATGTACGATAACGATATAACGTATAACGTTATATACTATAACGATATAACGTATAACGTTATGTAGTATTACGATATAACGTATAACGTTATATACTATTACTATATATCGTATAACGTTATATACTATATCGATATAACGTATAATGTTATATACTATATCGATATAACGTATAGCGTTATATACTATATCGATATAACGTATAACGTTATATACTATAACGATATAACGTATAGCGTTATATACTATATCGATATAACGTATAACGTTATATACTATTACTATATACCGTATAACGTTCTATACTATATCGATATAACGTATAACGTTATATACTATATCGATATAACGTAGAACGTTATATACTATATCGATATAATGTGTATCGTTATATACTATAACGATATAACGTATAACGTTATATACTATACCGATATAACGTATAGCGTTATATACTATATCGATATAACGTATAGCGTTATATACTATATCGATATAATGTATAACGTTATATACTATTACCATATATCGTATAACGTTATATATTATATCGATATAACGTATAACGTGATATACTATATCGATATGACGTATAGCGTTATATACTATATCGATATAACGTATAAAGTTATACTATATCGATATACAGTAGAACGTTATATACTATATCGATATAACGTATAACGTTATATACTATAACGATATAACGTAGAACGTTATATACTATATCGATATAACGTATAACGTTATATACTATTACGATACAACGTATAACGTTATATACTATATCGATATAAAGTAGAACGTTATATACTATATCGATATAACGTATAACGTTATATACTATAACGATATAACGTAGAACGTTATATACTATCGATATAACGTATAACGTTATATACTATTACGATACAACGTATAACGTTATATACTATTACCATATATCGTATAACGTTATATATTATATCGATATAACGTATAACGTGATATACTATATCGATATAACGTATAGCGTTATATACGATAACGATATAACGTAGAACGTTATATACTATATCGATATAAGGTATAACGTCATATACTATAACGATATAACGTATAACGTTATGTAGTATTACGACATAACGTATAACATTATATACGATAACGATATAACGTATAACGTTATATACTATATCGATATAACGTATAACGTTATTTAGTATTACGACATAACGTATAACGTTATATACGATAACGATATAACGTATAACGTTATATACTATATCGATATAACGCATAACGTTATATACGATTATGAAATAACGTATAACGTTATGCAGTATTACGATATAAGGTATAGCGTTATATACTATATCGATATAACGTATAACGATATATCCTATATCGATATAACGTATAACGTTATATACTATATCGATATAACGTATAATGTTATATACTATAACGATATAACGTATAACGTTATGTAGTATTACGACATAACGTATAACGTTATATACGATAACGATATAACGTATAACGCTATATACGATAACGATACAACGTATAACGTTATATACTATATCGATATAACGTATAACGTTATATACCATATCGATATAACGTATAACGTTATATACTATAACGATATAACTTATAACGTTATGTAGTATTACGATATAACGTATAGCGTTACATACCATATTGATATAACGTATAACGTTATATTCTATTACGATACAACGTATGACGTTATGTAGTATTACGACATAACGTATAACGTTATATGCGATAACGAAATAACGTATTCGCGGTATATACGATAACGATACAACGCATAACGTTATATACTATAA